>NC_135416.1:16642849-16750349 GCF_051991245.1 Festucalex cinctus
GTGGTGGCCCTTTGCTGCCTCGGTTTTTAATAAGGTTAGTGGCGTCAACGTGACCTCTGAGTTTTGCAGTCATAACAGCCCTCTGAGGGAAACTACGATGTCACCCACAATCAAAATGTGATTTTGACTTCATACTTAACATTATAATTTCATTTGTTTAAAAAGTACAATATGTGGACTTTGACGATTTGACCACATATTCCCCCTCTACTGAAAAAATATCAATTTATCTGACTTTATGATTCAGCTGCAGGCTGTTTGTGTTTCTTTGAGTAAAATGAGCATTTTCTTTTTTTTATTTTGTAAAATGAGAACATAAATTCCAAATATCAAAAAGATTTTCCTTTAAAAAATAGCCACTGAATTTTTTTCACCTTCGCCTATGAGACGAACACAGTTACAGTAGCCGATGAGACGCTTCCATTTTGGTGGTGGTTGCTGCAGAAACTGTGCTCTCGAGTTCTATCTCCCTCCCGCGTCCGTCTGTCATGCTGCGTCCTGCCAAGCTGGCCAGACCGCGCCGCGCGTGAGTTCCATTCTGACCAACATTTCTAAAAATAGCTCGTGTTGACGTCACTCGGCGAAACGTGTGTGAGTCGCTTAGCGGCGGTGGTGGTAGTGGTGGTGGGAGGGGGCTACTGGATGTGGAGCTCGTGCCTGTTTTTGGAGGGATTGGAGAGTTGCAGTATCATCAACAGTCAAACGCAAGCCATCACACTCCCAGACATTGTCACGGTCCACCGTTCTGCACACCAGGTCAGCGACGGAGGAAAATATCGGTGACGTTACCCGCATCCCACCCACCACCCCACCTCAGTTTAGTTGGGCGGTGGCACACTGCTGATGGATGGCTGAAGACCAATCACAGCGCAGAGTCCGACGACGCGCAAGTGTGTTGACCAATGGGGAGCCGCGAGATCCAGCAGTCAATCAAGTCGGATTCGGTTGAGTGGGCGGGACGTTCACTGGGCTGGAGTTCCGTCATCCAGCTCATCTCCGGGGCTACAGGGGGGCAATGTTGGTTTGGGCGAATTCCCGTCGCTGTAGGTGGATAGTAGATTTTAAAAAACCTCAGGTTGCGAGCACGAAGTTTTTCGACTGACTACACCGCATCACGTTGCTTTTTTTCCCCTTCTTTTTGGTGGGGGGAGACTGGGGTGACGGTGGGAATTCAAGGGGGCCTCCTCGCAAGGAGCTAGAGGAGAAGACTGGCTCCTCCGCGCCCCGGGATTGTGGCTCAATATCGGCGAGCATCAGCAGCCTGCTCAAGATCAACACCTTGTTTGGATTGAGGAAATACTGTCTTGTCCTAATCGACCTGCTTGGCGGAGCGCGAGAGCGACTGATCGCCCGTTGACAGGTTGTCATCATGGGCAACGCGCCCACGGCCAGGAAGGGCAGCGAGATGGAAAGCGGTGAGTAGAGCAACGCGGCACGCTTCACACCTGAGCATCACCTGACCGGCGACAGCCTTCCCATCAGCGTTTAGAGGCCTTAAGATTGATCTAAGAGCCACATCAAACTTTGCTAATATGTATAGCCAGATGTGCAATCTGAGCTGTACATTATGTAAGTTGTGTAGTAGTATGTTGATGACGTGGTTTGTGTTCGCAATGTTTTGCATTGCATTATAACAGTCCTTATATTCAAGTTTTGCACCTATTGCAAATTAGGTAATGAAACTACCAGTGTGGTGCACAGCAGTTCAAGTGCCAACCACAGTAGTAAAACATCTTTCGAAATCACAGGTGTCTAACTCAAGGTGCGTGGCCCGTGAAAGCAAATCATGTGCCGATTTTGTGTTACTTGTCATCACTTTGAATAACAGTTATTGAAAGCATTTAGTCATCAACCCCCCCTTTTTTTTTTTTTTTTTTTTTTAAATAATAAATTGAGCAATATTTAAAGGGGAAGTCTCACTCAACAGTAACTAATGGGTGTGAGTGACGACCTGTCACATCAGTCCCAAACATGTTGCAGAGTATTAAAATTAACAAGCCAATTTATCTTTGTCAAAGTTACGATTACACACAAAAATGGGAACACCAGGTATTTATCAAACTTTAAAACGTATGCGCCGTTTCCCTATCCTCAAAATGTTCCTCGTACACTTTCAGCAGCAAAATCCACCTGTTTTGGTTTTAATCCATCTCAGGGAGCGGCCATATTACCTCTTGCGTAAAATGACATCACAGTTATTTTGGGCTCAGGTAGCGACCAATCACAGTTCAGCTTTAGAAAACAGGTGAGGCATAGCTGTTCATTGCCTAATCCCTGAGCAACGGTGATGTCATTTTCAGTCGACAGCAAGTGGCAAAATGGCTGCCCCCTTAGATGGATAAAAAAAAAAAAAAAAGTGTATTTTGCTGTTTGATTCATATTCTACAAATGCAACTTTAATCAGAATACTGTGTTATACTACTGAGACTGCACAGAACATATAATTGTAAAGATTTATTTATTTATTTATTCTTTTTTTTGGAGGGGGGGGTTAACTTCCTCTTTTAAAGGTGCATTGTAGAGTTTGTCACTTTTTTTTTTTTTTTTAACTCTGTGACAAACATGCATGGTCCGCTTGCTAGCCTACGTGTGCTTGAATAAATTTATTTTTTATTTTTTTGTATTCTTCAGCTTTTTTGGAGACTATGCTTTTTTTGTGATTGTGCTCGAAGTTTTTTTGTTTTTTTGTTTTTTCAGTTTCCATCCTAATTGTGTCGTACACTCACCAACACAACACTACATGCCTGGCTTAAGGCCTCCACTTTTCTCCGGGTACTCCGACGTCCTTCACATTCCAAAAACATGCCTCCAGGTTACCTGAAAACTCTAAATTATCCAGGGGTTCTTTGTCTACAAGTGCCCTGCGATTGGCTGGTGACCAGAATGTACCCTCTCAACACTAGTAAGCAGAAGTTGGAGATAAAATAAATGGATGGAATGGCCCTAAAGGAAACCATAACTACAATGCGTGCGACACAAATAAATTTAACAGCCCTGTTCTAATTATATATTTCTCATTAAAATAAATTCCACTCTCATTGTAAACACCAACATGTTAATATTCCCCATTTTTGTCACTTATTTGATTGTGCAAGTGTATATAATCTTGCACCTGGTGACTATGCGCATACAGTGCATGTCTCAGTGGTTAAAGCCCAACACAATTTACTGCTGTATATTTCCAACTACAAGATCCCAGAATATTGACATCTCGAAGTGCACCAAAACACAAATTAAATCAATGTGTGTTGATGTTTATTGGAGTATGTTGAGAAACTTGTTTGGGAAATGCAAATAAAACTTAGTCTGACTGATTGATTGCTATTGCATTGTTAGTTGTTTACTTGGCTAAGCTCACCCTCCTCAATTGCATGAAATAAATGTTAGGTCTAAATATGTTTTTTTAATTGAAATAGCACACGGCTGATTTGTGACATGAAAATTTGTCATATAGGGGTAAGAGGCTGTCCACTGTTCACTATGGTACCTTGAGCAGATATTTGATTTGATGGTTTATTGCGTTGCTCAAGAGCACAGAGATAATGTAAAGCCCAGTGCCATCAAACTATACTACTCGGCAATCAGTATGAGGGAATGGAGAAGATGAGAACGAGCACTAACATTTTGAATGTAATATTAATATGTTGCAGTATTATGCGTGCTATGACGTTATTATTACAGTAGTATGCTTATTTAGTATGTTTACTTTTTTTTTTTTTTTTTACTTAATAGAATAAATACTGTAAAATAAATAAAGCATTGTTGTCTTTTACAGTCAAGGAGTTCCTTGCTAAAGCCAAAGAGGACTTCCTGAAGAAGTGGGAGAGCCCTGAACAGGTGAGAGAAAATCGCTATACAGCACATCTAGAAGTGGTCCCGGATGGAAGATGAACTTTATTTGTTTGTTCATGTATTTTCCATTTCAGCGAGTCAATATGTGTCTCATGTTGTCTTATCAAGTAGCTCAAAGGCTCGGGATGTAACGATATCCAAACATCATCATATTGTCGCGATATGAAGGTCACGATACGATAATTATCACAATATTGCGGGGAGGTTGGTGATACAAAAAAAGGTCACAACATTGTAAGAAAAAAAAAGCTCATACTAAAAAAGGCAAAATTGTGCTTTTGTACATTACAACATTACAATAACACTTAACATCGAGGCACTTACTTGCTAATGCAAGCAGACATTGAGTTCCTCCACATATTGACTCGGTTTATAGACATATAAGGGCCAAAACATGCCTCGTGAAAATTAAATTGCACTAAATAACTAGCCACCAGAGGGTGCTAGAACTGCACAAATGGAAATCAACCTGACTCTTTTAACAGATGTGATGCTTTTAATATCGTGAAATGACGACGACGATATATTGTGGCAGTTTTAATATTGTAATGTCACAATATTGCCATTATCGTTACATCCCTATCAGTGGCATATGCTTAAAACTTTGTTTTTTGCTTTTAAAACATGTTACATTACCTTAATTATAATTCTGCATCACAATTGTGGCCAAAGAATAATCGTCAGGATGTTCTTTCAGACTGATAACAGTGCGAATACCTAACTTTGAATAATCACCATTACTAATACCACTAGTACATAAAATCCCCACCACAAAAAAACAAAACATCTTAAAAGCCAGACTGACATTGTGAAACACTTGTATGAGTCCTCCACAAAATCACTCTGGGATTGCTCCAATGTGCATTGCTCGGGAATGGTGGGACGTTCAATACAATACTTCAAACTGATTGGGTGATGTGCCTGCTTACCAAATTTATGTTTTAACCAATCACAGCAACAGATGAAAAATGTTGTCGTCGTCTTCGTAGCTACAAAAAAAAAAAAAAAAAAAAAAAAAACTCGTCTCAGTATTTACTAATCCCTACTTGTCAGATATTGCACATTTTGGCGCTGCAAATAGTAAATCCTTGTTGTGGCGGTTGCCACAGGCTAAACTAGCAAGCTAGCTGGTGAAATGGTTATTTTATGTGTTGCCGTGAGAGGTGGTAGCAAACTACCGACCTATGTCACACTTTAGTAGCCATGACTACTACCACTTCTTCTTCTTCTTCCATTTTACCTTATTCTTATTCATTTTCTTCTATTTCTTATTGTACTTTCTTTTGGCAGGTGCTAAAAAGGTTTGGTGTATTACTGCCACCTTCTGAAATTGAACGTGTGTGACAATATTCAATGATTCAATACTGAATATTCAATGATTTGATGCTCTGCTGTTCATTTTTTACGGCCAATACTTATCTTAATTTGAGTTACTACCAATTCATTTTAAACTAAAAAGAAAATCTTTTTCTATAATTGGAAGTAGAAGTTTAGAACTTGTTTTCTGCCGTCAACAACATGGTTAGGGAACGGGGATTATGGGAGGAAGACCAATCGCTACTGTTCTTGGTTTTTGTACAAACAAAATTACTAATTATACTCTAGTATGACTTACATATATATTTTTTCTTGTTCATGATGCATTTTTTTCACTGGTGCGACTTCAATGCCCTCAGCGACTTATGGTCCGAAAAATACTGTATAGTCTGCTCTGATAATTCTTGTACATTGAAATGGTTGACTAAAATAAAAATAGTTATACATTGTGCCATGCTACATTAATGCTGCTAAATGATTACAAATTGTGGTATGAGACATAGTTTAATAAAATGTTCAGTAATCCATATTTTGTAAAAGTTGTTGCTGTCTGCTAAAAGTGTCGACCCCATCATATACTTGTAGATGAGAAAATGGAAGTTCCCTGACAAACCTTCTTCATCGAAAAACGAACCAAACTGACGGCTTTGTGTTTGTGTTCTTTCAGAACACTGCATGCCTGGAGCAGTTTGAGAGGTTGAAAACTCTGGGCACGGGCTCATTTGGTCGTGTTATGCTAGTGAGGCACAGAGAAACGGGACAGCACTACGCCATGAAGATCCTCAACAAGCAGAAGGTCAGTCGGGGCCGGAGGTCAAGGTACACGCTGTGCCACAATGCCAGTTTACAAACAGGTGATGTTGTGTTTGGAAGCGCACAGAAAACATTGCAATGTAATTAAGCAATGTGGGTCCCAAGGGTTCTACATTATCGCCCTACACTATTGGGCCACCATGAGCCAAACCATCGCTGCCGTTGGACTGATACAGTTGTGTTTGAAACTACATAACCTTGGGGTATGTAAACTTATCAGCACAACTGAAAATGTACAAAAGTTAAACGCCACTTATGCTATGAATCATCACCAAATGTATGCACATGCACACATCTACTTATGTCAATTTCATCCTCTGAAATGATCAAAACAATTGCCACCGTATTTTGGATTTTATGGGCATTAAGCCTTTTTCTCACTCATAAATTTACATACCCCTAATGTATGTACACAAACTTTAAAGCAAAACTTAACCTCATATTGTATGTCACAATTTGGTCAATTTAATATTTTTTCAAAAAGCTATCCTATTAGTCAGTCCACATACATGTGTGTTATTTATTTATTTATTACAAATTATTTACCTTGAGCATTTGAAAATGGCTTTCTTTCTTTGACGATGGAATGTAAATAATTGAGCAAATATGCGGTTTTTGGGGTCTTCTGAACAGTGATGATCTTGGAGGTACAAGGATTATGACGATAAAATGTTTGTTTCATATTTGTTTCGTATTTTATTCTGTATTATTTCAGTCTTTAATAACGAAATGATTACTTCTCTATAGTTACTTTTTTGCATGTTTTTTTCTTGCGGGCACGAGGTTTCATTATAAAATCTAATTGAATTTTTACAGTAATATTGGGCAATCTATGACCAATAATACTGTAAGGTTTGCAGAATGTTCAGATGGGCCATTGGTTTGCAAATACGCAAATATATAGCAGGTGGCAGCAGAGTATGAGCAATCAGCCAAGGCCATGATGCAGACAATTCTTTTTGCCAGTGTCCATTCAGTGTTCAGCATCGGATGTCACTTTTAAATATGACTACACCATAAGCCATGACTTAAGTTAGGTCATCGATATTATTGACCTCGACAGTATCGATACCGGATCAATACTGGCACTAAAATATCGATCTAATTAGTTTAATTTCAGTTTGGCTCAACTTTGTAGTAGATTGCATGAACACATACAGTATTGTACTCAAAAAATATTCTTTTGTTTGTTTGGTTTTATATTTGTTGTTGTTCACTACAATTACATAAAATGTCACAATTATTTAACTACAAGTTACTACTTAATAATTACTAGTAATACTACTACTGTTTTTACGACTACTACTACTACTACTATTACTATTATTACTAGTAATTAATAGGTAATTACTTTGTAATTTTCACAGTTTCTTTGTTTCCTTCATTAGCATTCAGCTATTAGCATTCAGCTTTCAGCATTCCCACGCAATTTCTCCAGAAATTGCTTAGTCTAGTTGTTGTTATCATTATTATTATTATTATTATTATTATTATTATTATTATTATTATTATTATTATTATTATTATTATTATTATTATTATATTTGTACTAACCAGCGATTCAACACAAGTTTGTTACTGTGGTGTGTCAGTTTGATCACTACAAACAAACAAAGAAACAAACAGGGAAGAAGGCAGCTTGCTCCACACAAGCTTAAAACCTTTAAAATTCCACACAGAAAGGCCGGAGCCCAAAATTCATAACTGCAAAGCAGATGTACTCTTATTCATTGTTAAATAATTGGGGGGAACACTCGTTTCACAAGTAGGCTATTTAACTTTGCACGTTCTCCCAATTTCAGGTGGTGAAGCTCAAGCAGATAGAACACACTCTGAATGAAAAGCGAATTCTCCAGGCCGTCAACTTCCCTTTTCTTGTACGGTTAGAGTACTCGTTCAAGGTAAGGCGATTCTGATTGTCTGCGTTTATTGACACAGTCGTGTATTGTTGTCATGTGGGAACACCTCGACAGCAGGCCTGTTTGACGCTGTACCTGTTCCCCAGCTGGCCATTCTCCACTTAAGGCTTTATCCATTTAAGCTGTTTGGATGAACCTTAAATGCCCCAGGACTGAATACTTTGATGCTTCAGATAAACCTATTAACAGCAGGTTGCCCCAGTGTCTGGTTTTTATGTCTCCCTGACATTTCACAAAAATAAGTGGCATATAGAATGAGCCTGTTTGTAGATTGCAAATACGTTTCAAACCATGATATTGTTATTCGTTATGCACAATTTTGGCCTTTTTTTTTTATTTTGATGATATAGAAAGTAGTTCTGGATTTATTTGTATTAGCAGGTCGTGTTTCACTCTCCCTCCTCTCTACAGGACAACACTAACCTCTACATGGTGATGGAGTATGTGCCAGGTGGAGAGATGTTCTCTCATCTACGGAGAATTGGCAGATTTAGGTTAGTTAGCATTTTGGGGGGAGGGGCTTTGCCTATGGAAAATTGTTAATCTGCACATTTGTGCTCCTGTGTTTGCAGTGAGCCTCATGCTCGGTTCTACGCTGCTCAAATAGTTCTGACCTTCGAGTACCTGCATGCTTTGGACTTGATCTACAGAGATCTGAAGCCGGAAAATCTTCTCATAGATCAACAGGGCTACATACAGGTACATTTACCCCGGTACTATGATGACGTGTTACCCCGGGTTTTCACTGGATGCGGTTGCGGTGCGGTTGCGGTGCGGTGCGTCTTGACTGCGTGCTCCGGACGGGTCAATTTTTTTGTCAATCCACACCGGCTCCGCACAGCTGCGGTCCGGCAGCTCCGTCGCCGCCCACTTCCCAACGTGTCTCGCGGGACCGCGCGCGCGCGATCATGTGGCATTTCACAACGACAAACATACAGAAAGTCTGCTCAACAGAGAAGCAGAAAGATATGAGATTCCATGCAGCATCCTTTTTTTGGTTGTTCTTGTAAAGTATATTAATAACGAGAGTCGGGTCAGTGCGGGTCCACTCTTTATTTCTGTCTTCCGGGTCCGGCTGCCGCTCAGTACGGCAAGCGAGACGGGCACAACAAGCAATCGCGAACATCAAACTCACAATACATTACAGTCCTTATAAAAAGGATGTGCCGTGTCATCGCTGGTGTCTAAACCGTGAATGAGCACATGGCCCGGCGACGCCCACGTCACGTTTTGCTGAAAAACTTGCGAAATAGGAGCTGGCGAGTATTTTATTCTGAAAGGTAACCGGAAATTTATTTTGAAACTGCCTCGGTCTTCCTGTCGCGCTCGATGTGTTTTGTGCTAGCTTGCCATTTGCCGGAGGCCTACCGCTGCGGCGTCCGGCAAAAATAGAAAATAGGCTATCCTTGCGGAAGGCTTGCGGCACGCCGCAAGCCTTCCGCAGTCAACACGCAACGCACCCGCAAGCGGTGTAGACTGCACCATTCGAATGAATGGAATCTAATTGCTTGCGTCGCCGGACCGCACTGCAACCGCACCGCAACCGCATCCAGTGAAAACCCGGGGTTACAGACAGTATATCACTTATTTCTGAGTTGGGACAAAACATGTCAATAAAATCAATATTAATCAATAAATACATTAAAAAATAAATAAATAAATAAATAAAAGTTAAATCTGAAGGATTTTTTTTTGTCTTCCATTTTTGCCTTTTTGTGTGAATTTGTTTGATTGTCTGGTCTGCAATCAGGATTATGTTATTCAACCTGTACTCTGCAAGAGGTCACAATATTGAGCCGAAAGGTTTTATATAAACTTCACAAGTTATCCATGAAAGACAAGTCCTACATTATAAATCACAGCTAAATAAGCTACTTAAATGCCAGTGAGGATAATCCAAAGATAGATAGATAGATACTCAAACTCTGAATTGGGTCATTGGTCTTTTTTCCTCACAGGTGACAGATTTTGGCTTTGCCAAACGTGTAAAGGGCAGGACCTGGACACTGTGTGGCACCCCAGAATATCTGGCCCCTGAAATCATCCTTAGCAAGGTAAACCTTTGTTTTCCTCTTTTTACATCTTTTATATCAACTAATATTGGAACTTCTGGCTATATTACACTTTTTTTTTAATCAATGTCCTAAACCGTTCAAATAGATTAATTGTGACAGCACACCCGCGACCCTTGTGAGGAATAAGCGGTCAAGAAAATGGATGGATGGTTGGTGACATAAAAACCAATGTGTCCTTGTCACTCAAATGGTGGTCAAGCTATTATTATTTAGAAGAATAAGAAATATGTAATGATGTTAATCAAGTCGTGTTTTTCAGCATGGCATGAAACAATATGCTGAGGCTGTGAATTTAAGTCAGTGGTGTCCAAACTTTGGCCTGGGGGCCACTTGCAGCTCACCATCCATCCATATTTCCGCGGCCTGCAGCTTTTTGTACTGTTGATGGACACTACCTGTACTACAAATTAATTAATTGTACATTCTGTACAGCTTTTCTAGATATGAAAAGATACAGTTTATCTATTTACATGTCAAATGGTAACATCACAGTGTGGCGAATAATTTATCATTCATTTTTAGAAACAAAAACAGTTTTCTTGTGCCTTTTGCTAGTGTCAATTTCCGAATTGTCACTTTAATTCAAATAAAGTCATCTTTATTCACACAGCTCTTTCAAAACAGCTGCATCATTAAGTAACTGCTTTAAAAATGGCCACTACACTACATATTGGTACTGAATATAAAGGTGGGAGTCGGCTGCTGATTTAATGCAGGGGTGGCTCTCTTCTAATGGGATAAACGGCCAGATCACACCAATATTTTTGAAAAAATAAAATAAAATAAAAAATACAACTATTTGCCTCATCACATTTTCCAATACATTTTCTCAAAGTAACTGCAATACACAAACAATATACAATTGCTTGAGTGACTGATTTTGGTGTTTTTAATAAATTCAAGTTGAAAATGTTGATACTTAGCTTGTTTATGAGATGCCTCATGGCCATGTTGTCATCCCAATTAGGGATATAACAAGGCAGTGGACTGGTGGGCGCTGGGCGTACTGGTCTATGAGATGGCTGCCGGGTACCCACCTTTCTTTGCTGACCAGCCTATTCAGATCTATGAGAAGATTGTATCGGGGAAGGTATGAGTCACTGTCCAACTGACATATATTCATCACTGTCAGCTGATAACTGTGTCGTAGAAATTGCTATTTGAGCTATTAAAAAACAAAAACAACACCTCTGCAGGTATACAACAATGTGTTTCGGTGGGGTGGTGGGTGGGAGTGGCTAATGGTTTAATGGATATAAATTAGCATTATTATTATTATTATTTTTATTATGAAGTCCAACCTTTACTTCAGTTTGCACATTACGAGGGTCTCGGAACGTATCACCAGCAAAAACTGAGGGAAAACAACTTTCAGTTTCGCTCTTCTTTCAAATTTACACCGTCTCAAACTGAATAAGCATGCTGCCATCTAGTGTTCAAAAGTAGTATTACAGGTCACCCAACATAATCAATCAAGTCATGACTGTTTTGGCCAATATGACAAGAAGTGGTTTTCATCCCATCATTGTGTCATTATTATTTTTTAAATAAATATATAAACATATTTATTTTATTCGTTTTATTTATTATTTTTAATTTATATTTTTGCTGTGTGCAAGTGAGGCACAGAACTTTAGAGGGTGAAGATCAATCTTGGTCAACTTTAGAAAGACAAATTGTGATGGCTTGAGAACAGCAAGCACTTTGTTATCTGCCTTAGGTGCGTTTCCCGTCTCACTTCAGCTCTGACCTGAAGGATCTCCTGAGGAATCTGCTACAGGTTGAAAAACATTGCAGCTCATGCACTTGTGTGTTTTGTTTTGTTTTTTTCCTAACGGATGAATGTATTGGTCTGATTCTCAGGTTGATCTCACTAAACGCTACGGGAACCTGAAGAACGGGGTCAATGACATTAAGGGACACAAGTGGTTTTCAACTACTGATTGGATCGCCATTTACCAGAAAAAAGTACGTACGTTTTCCCTGTTTTGCATCTTTCTGAGTGCGGATGCAAGCAAGTTGTAATTTTTTTTTTTTGGTCCACCAACAGGTGGAAGCTCCATTCGTCCCCAAGTTCAAGGGGCCGGGCGACACCAGCAACTTTGACGACTACGAGGAGGAGGAGATCCGCATTTCCTTCAATGAGAAATGTGGCAAGGAGTTTGCTGAGTTCTAGAGGAAGTGAATGAGGGAGAGCGTCGATTAGGAAGCCGGGGGAGTCGGAGCTAGGCTGGTCAAGTGGGGAGCGAGCCGTCTCCCGTCACAATCACAAGCACCAGCTGCAAAAAGAGAGCAAAGGGATCGAGCGAGCAGACTGATAACCAGCAGTGTTGCCTTTTTCTGTTCTCTTTTCTTTCTGTCTCATTTATGGATCCCTTTATAATGAAGGTGTGCTTCAGATTCAAAGGGTGTTTAGAATCTCTTCTACAGTTTCCTCCCTGCTGGTATGGTTTCATCCTTCACGTTTGCAGCCCAAGAGAGGCAGATGCATTTGTTAGAATCAACGAGTTCATCTGTTGCTCATGCGTGAGGACTGCTGCAACCGGACCAGCTCAAGACTGCACTGAATTCGAAATTCACAAATTGGCTGGTTTGCTCAAATAAGACATGTCACACATGATACACATTCGACTTGAAAGGCTTTCTTTTTTTTTTTTGATAAATTGTGTGTGTCAGTATTTAGTCTCATTACCGACTTGGAAAATTCACAACACCCATTTTAAATGTTTAAATGTGTCTCGGTGAAATCATGTCACGCTAACTAACACAAAGACGCGGACAAGCTCAGTTTGGTGAAGGAACATACATAATGGTATCTCAGGTTTGAACATATCACTTGGTGGGGAACATTTAATTAACATAGCCAACATGGGAATGGGAAATGCCAAGTTCTTGTCAGAATTCAAAAGGAACAAAAGGGAATTTTTGGATATTTGATTCGTGTCTTCCACACGTTTGCCCTTCCATTTGGTTTTTGTGGACAAAAGTTGTGTCACCTGCGTTCAGATCGCACCTGCTCTGCATGTTTTTACCCTGAAAGGGACCATCGGAGGCAAACTGCTTCTGTATTATCAGAGCATTTTGATATGTCATTGATGCTGGTCTTATTTCTGTGTGTATGTGTTTATTTATTTATTTATTTATTTATTTTAAATATCCTACAACTCAGTTTGAGCCATCACTTTTTTTTTAAAATGTTTTATTCCATGGAATAATGATGATGTTTTTTTGTTTTTTTTTAAATTGAACAATCATTGAAGTGGCCAGGAAAAGGGAGAGCAACGGCAGCTCACCGTTGGAGAGGCTAACATGGTTCTTAGTGCACTGTACACGTGGTCAGTAACTCCTTTCAGTATGACGGCAAATGTTTTGACAACAAAATTTAACCATTTTAAAACAAAACAACCATCAAAGCCTTTTAGTGTGATTTTATAGCTCCTGTACATTTTGATGCACCATTTAGGGAAACCGGAGCTTGATGTCATACTTTTTACATCTTTTTGGAATCAGTACATCATATATACACAACAAAATGTGTACCATATGAAATTACCAGGTATATATTTTGTATTCATGTCATTTTCATATTTTGTGTCAGTGCAGCATTATCAATCAATGATAGAGTCTGAACGTGACACGTACCTCCACCATCTGGTAAGTTGTCTCACTCTATGGGGTCAGATGTCACATTGTATTTGGTCATAAAACGAGGACGAAATTATTGGTTTTTACTTGAAAGTACATTTTCATAATTGAGCTTGAAAAATGTGTTGAACATAAGTGATTTTACAAGTCCTTTGGAACTGCTGGCATGTAAATCATGGCTCTCAGCCTAATTTTTACTTGCACCCTCTGGTGAAGAAGATAATTGTAATGTGACAACTTTAACCCGTATGACAACAAGCTCTGATCACCCTTAGCTTGTCAATATTTTTGTTGAATTTCACACAAAATGTTGTGTGCTATAAGGCACTTCATCTGCAGCAGTTTCATTTGTTCTTTTTCTTTTTTTTTAAATGAATTTGACAATGAATGCGGAGGTGAAATGAAGGGGGTGATTGGTGGTGTAGTTCACATAGCTGACTTTCATACTGGTGTGGCCCTGTGATGACTTCATTCACAGTCTTGGCCCCAGGATTCCTTTCAATGTCTGCATGATGACTCAAGTGAAGTGGAACCAGGTTTAGTGCAAGAGATTTTGATTAAAGACATTTATTTAAGAACTGATTAAGCTCAAACTAATATAAACTACACAAATTTAGTACACTTTTTTTTTCTTTTTTTTTTTTTTTACTCATTTCTATGACTTTCATGCAACATGAACTATTTTCTTTCTATATGTATTCATTTATGTATCTCTCCTTGAAATGAGATGATCCATCAAACGGAGTTTATCCAAATGAAATGACCGAGGCTTATCTAGCGATACACTAAAACAATTGCTCACTTATTTGAGCATTTGAGCAGTGCTTTTTTTTTTTTTTCCAAAGAGAGGAGGAATTATTGACTAATCAGTCTGATGTCAAATTCGCATCAGCAATCAATCATTTCTTTTTTTTTAATTTATTTTTTTAAATGTATTGTAACCCACTTGTTAAGGCATCACACGTTCTGTATCCCATCAATGTCGAATTCAGTGTGGACAACACGAAGTTTCAACTTATGTACGGTCCAACAATATTGTGTCTGATCGATGTTTCTGCTGTGACACTTCTCTTCAAATCCGGCACAATGCTGGTATGTTGTCACACCTTTTTGGGGAAATGAGAGATTGGCGTGAACCATGTTAACCCTCGCCACTATCCACACATATACAGCATAAGACGCGCACGCACACACACACAAACACACAGAGCAAAGAGAACTCATGGCAACAGTGACAAAAAAAATGTGAGTGTAATATTTTACAACCTGAATATCATTCCAATAAAGTTTTACTTGTAAAATTATCCTGAAAGGCCTTTTCTTTCCAAAGTGGATTTGTTACTTATTTAATGTTAACATACAAATAATGTTATTGTACTTAAGTGTACTTTTACTATACTACTATTTTCTACTTGAGTATTTTTCAGACAACTTTTTATTTATACTCCCATTGCTAATGGATGTCATTTTAATAAGACTGGTTTTAATTGTTTTGTCCATGACAGATTTCATTGTATTTTTATTGTATTTGTAGTTATAACAACTTGAGGGGTATGCAGACACAGGAAAGCCCCCCCCCCAAAAAAAAAATAAATAAAAAATTGCCAACCATTTTCTTTATGAGGTTTTGACATGATGCCAGTAATATTACAGCAGGTGATCAGCTTAAAGGGATATTGAGTAGTGTTTTTTGATTTTCCAACGTTCATTCATTGTTCTATTATTGCATCAACAACCTTTTTATTTTTTTTTTATTTTTTATTTTTTTTTTATTTTTTTTATTTTATTTTATTTTTTTTTTATACGTGATCACTAGTTATATTACCACATAGGTTGGCACAAGCTTTAGGTTGTTGAATTCTATTAGTTCACCACTAGATGGCAATCTACACACTGTCTCTTTAATAAAAAAAACAAACAAAAAAACCCAAATAAGATATAAACAGTAACAAATAACAGCAACAGCACCCAGTGCACAACACATTCTCTGTAGTGGAAATATGAAATTATGACATTTGAAGAACAGTTTGTACTGTATTTTAGTAAACAAAAACTAACAAAATAACTAAAACAGTAATTCAGAAAACATTTTCATTAACAAAATAAATAAATAAATACAAAATAAACTATATTTTATGTTTACAAAACTAATATATACTATATAGTGAAAATCTTCATTTTCATCTTTGCTAATTTAATACATGAGCCTTTGAGATTGTTTTAATTGTGATATTTAAGCAGAATAAGAACGTTTGAAAGTGTGGCACACAAGTGATGTCTTGTATCAGCAGCCAATAGAAAAGCACCTTCAGATGATGTCGCTCGTTAGGCGACAATTTTGCGTGCTTGACTTTCGGCTCCAATGGCTCGCCTCGCCTGCTTTGTCATTTAACTCACCTGAAACACAGGTAGGTAAGAAATGCAGTACTTTTTTCATTTTACAATGGTGTTTATTAAATCATTGAAATAAATCAATTAATTAATTTATTTAATTTGTAAAATTTTACATTTTTTTAATTAATTAAAATAAATCACAATCATCAAAAACTACTCAAACTATATTTATTTTTTTAAATTTTACATTTTTTTAAATAAAATTAAATAAATCACAATCATCAAAAACTACTCAAATTAAGCATTTTTGAAACAACTAAAACTTATAAAAACTAACAGAGCTGCCCTGAAAACCAATTAAATTCAATTTAAAAAAAAAAAGTGATTTATTTTGTGACTAGTCTTATTTGAAAAGATAAAAATATTTTTTTCCTATGAGGCAGTCAAGAGTTTACACGATTCCAATTCTTCAAAAACAAAGCGTTTTGTTTTTTCCGTAAAAGATGTCATAAAGCAGTTTTTGGAGAAAAGCTCAGTTCTTATTTCTTCAGAAAAAATGCATTCTTTCCCCAATAAGTTCATTAATTAGTTCACCATATTTCTTAAGACAATATATATATATTTTTTTAAAGATGAAATATGTTCACTTTATTGGTGAAAAAAATATTTTTGTGTGTAATTGCTCAGGAGACAAGGGAAGTTTGATCATATTTCTTGAGAAAAGACATTAAAATAATTTTTTTTTTTCCAAAGATTGTCACGTTTTCTCACAGCCAATATTATGCTTTTGCAAGGAAAAAAGTGATTATTATTATTTATTTATTTTTTTTGTGGTGTTTTCATGCAGGCAAACAAAAGCAGCACAGCACAAACAAATAGAAAGAGAGAGGGAAAATTGCTCTTTTAAAATTTTTTGACAATTCACTGAAAAAAAGACTAAATTTAATTTTGTCAAGTGGTTGCACAAAAGAAGAAAAAGATCAAGTGTCAATTCATGTGTTGTAACATTTGATGACATAAAAGTAATGGATTTAAATGATGAAAATAGTAAAATGATATTTTTATTGTATATACGTTGTTGTTGTATGTTTGACTATTGCTTGCATCCAACATCGTCATATTTATTTTCCAGGAACTCCATGCCTAAGCAAGTTTCTCTGTGCTTTGGGGTTTGACACTCCGCACGTGTAGGCCAGTATTCAATCCAGGTGTTCTCTCCAAGAATATAGGTGAACCTGAAGACAAGTGGGTGAAAACACCTTTATGTTTCAAGTACACCTTGCAAAGCCAGTCTTGATGCAAAAACAGACAATCAATCAGGTCTCGACAAATTACACATCCAGAGACTCACGTTTGTCCCGGGTCATCTCTGTGAATATCTCTTGAGGTGCCCATGATTAAATAGGATTTGCCGATGTTCAATTCTAAAGCATCCCTGCAGTGTGAATAGCTGAGGAATGTGCGCAGTTCGCCTTGGGCACGCTTATCTTTATTTTCTGTAATGGCAACATGGGAGAAGAAAGAAAATATGTTTAAGGTAGAAGTATCAACAAGAGTGCATAAATATTCTCTGAAAAATATCATCAGCGTCAGGCCAAAACCTCCTATGCCCAATTTTCACACTTTTCCACAACTCTATGCAATTGGCCAGTTTCCATGTGGGTCTGTTTTTTTTTTTTTTTTTTTTTTTTACAATTTATTGACCATTTTAAAGTGTTGAAACTGGCTTGCTTTTTTTGATGATGCAACATTAGTGGCTCAACAAACATGTGGTTTGGATGGTTTGTTTGCAAAGGGATGATTTTGGAGATGCTAGAATTCTTCCTGACACCAGTGATATGCAAGACAGAAAATATATTATAAGTCATTGGAAATGAAATCCCACCTTCTTTGATGACTTTGGTCACCCGCGCTGCATAGATGTCAGTTGACAGGGCATCTTTAAATTCTTCCAATTGTATGCGGTACACTGAGGACAGACAAGTTACACATTATAGTTTTAGTTACTCCTCGAATACGACAAATTAAATCAATATACTGTACATGATCTTACCATAGTCTATCTTGTTGGTCGGGGTACTCTCACAAGACTTTTCGAAGCGCGATTCCTTATGGAAATTACCTTTCTTTTGAAGACTGCAGTTCTCTGGGTGCAGGGGAAAAAAAAGAAAGAAAATATTTAATTGGACGTAATGATGTGTTAGTACGGAGACCCTAAGGTGACATGGTAGAAAAAAACAACAACTTTGCGTACCCTCGCAAAACATCTTTGCGTTCCCTCGCAAAGATTGCGAGGGAACGCAAAGATTGCGTGCCCTCGCAAAACATTTTTCGTTCCCTCGCAATCGCAAAGATTGCGTGCCCTCGCAAAAAACTTTGCGTACCCTCGCAAAACATCTTTGCGTTCCCTCGCAAACTTTGCGAGTTGTTTTGCGAGGGAACGCAATCTTTGCGAGGGCACGCAATCTTTGCGATTGCGAGGGAACGAAAAATGTTTTGCGAGGGAACGCAAAGTTTTTTGTTTTTTTTCTACCATGTCACCTTAGGGGCTCCGTAGGATCTGACAATTGCTTAGTGACATATAATATACTGTTCATATGGTGGTGGTAAATTAAATAATACATGGAGAAAACATATTTAATCGGTCACTGTTACTGTTCACTCGTGTGCAGCTCATTTTCTTTATTTAAAAAAAAATGTTTTAATGCTTTAATACTTTACCGGGATTCAATATCAAATGTAAATCTTTACAGACATGCAAGCTGTTTTTCTTACTGTATTTCTCAGAAAATTCACTTGATACAGTCTGAGTGAACAGGAAGTTGTCTTCTATCTTACCTTCAGCACAGGTGCATTCATTGTTTCTGCAGAGTTTGAGCAGCTGACCAGCTCTCCTCTGGGGATGGTAGAATTTCACACAATGCGTCTCTACAAATAGACAAGCAGTTTTTGTTCATCTAACAGGAATGTTCAGTTTTTATTGTCTTGTTCGTCTGTGAAATGTGGTGTAAGAAAGTTGCTGTATATGGGCTAAAGTACTAAGGCTCAGTTCTTATTTAATTACTAAACCAGATCTGATTCAATTAGTTCCTCCTGACTCTTCTTCATCTTATCAACCCATTTAGGAAAACTCTATGCCTCCAACTTGGTGGAAAAAGTTTGGGGTAGGCCATCTTCCATTTCCAATGCACAGGCAAAAGTCCACATAAGTCCCCTCACTTGAATTTGGTGCAGACGAACAAACGTGATATATCTACATGGACAGCAATTATAAGTGCATTAATTACATAAGTGACCATAAGTGAATTTGAGTGACCTCAAATTCCTAAGAGTCATCTGGATCTCTGGATGTAAATGGACAAGAACCCCACACTTCAAAATTTTTGAAAACGTTACATGAACAACACATTTTTTCCTTTAAAAATGGCAACAACAAAAAAATAAATTGTGACTCACGATCATAGTATTCATAAACAGACACAGCAGCTGGTTGTAAGAGGCCGACTTTCAGGGTCTGGATGATCCTAAAACTGATTTCTTCAGGACGCTTATGAGAGACCTGTGGAGGTGGTAAGAAACAAAGTCAAGCAGTTCTAGATGATCAGAAGAGAAATATGTCAGAGAAAGGTGAAGACATGTCTGTCCATCTTACTTTGTCTAGGTAGATGATGAGAGAGCCCTTCTCTGACAAGGCTGTGTTCATCTCATACTTTGAAATGGTGGGGGCATGTCCTTTGGCCAGCTACATAGAAACATACAATAAGAAACTCTCCTAAGCTATATTACAATGTTAGGTTTGCCTGTGAGGGCTCGTACCAAGTCCAGGTCTCTCTTGTCAGCACGGAAGCCGGTCAACAAGCCAATGTCCAAGATTGTCATAGTTGCATCACGCTCTGTGTTCAGATACCTGCTCAGATACCACATTACATTATTACATGATAAACGGAAACAGAATCAGATTTTAGTATATTTTTAATGGGACTCGGGGAGGGGGACAAGAATCAAACTTGCAACCTTACAGTTGCCAGTCTTATTATGTGACTGCTGTGGAGCAAAGCAGTAGCAAAAGTACTGCTTGCGAAGCAAAGCAGGCACATATTACTGTCCTAGAAAACGGCCCCGGCGTTTATTATAGCGGAATTTTTCATAAAAAAATGCAGCCCGAACCATTTTTTTTTCCGGAATTCCGAGTTACCATGGCGACGCAATTCCCAAAACCCCCCGCCAAAAAGCGCCATAGGAATGAATGGAGAAGGGGGAAAAGAGCCACAAATTAAGCACATTGTTCCAAGCCACGCTGTGCACACATACATTAACCGACAGATATGATTTTCAGCTCATTTTGTTGCAATTTTTCGCATTTAGCATGCTAATGCTAGCGTAGCATGCTAATGCTAATGCTAGCTTAGCAAGACAATGCTAAATTAGCATGCTAACACTAAGTTAGCATATTAATGGTAATGCTAACTTGGCATTTTAACGCTACTGCTAAGTTAGCATGATAATGCTAGGTTAGGATGCTAATGCTAGCTTGCTGACTGATTGAGAGGTAAAGTACACTAACATTTGGCAAACTGTTCAGTGCATTCGGCTTTCCACCTTGCAAGAGTCAGCAGTCACATCCAAAATTTCCACGGGAATTTTTCTAGTTGTTCTTATTGTACTTACATGACCTGTATTTTGAGCTTGTATATCTCCTCTTCCTCATCAAAATTTTCTATGAACACATCATACACAGATGAGCAGATTCTATGTTCATGTGCAGATTCAGGCAGATTAGCACGTTACAATATTATATGCATTTTTTTTTTAAATGTCAAGTATTTAAATTACCTGGGATAAGTTGCACTGACAAGTTGAAGTTCTGACAGTCACCTTCTTTTTCAGAAGGCAGGGCATAATACAACGACACCATCTGTCAAATTGACAACAGATCTCATGATTTCATTTTAGGGGATTGTTTTAGGGGAACATTAATTTTTCCCATATAAGGATTTATTCATCCACCCATCCTATAAAAATAAAAATAAAACCAAAATAGTATACTGTAGCTGTTAACAACAGCTTACCATAACATGGTTGACTTACTTTAAATGTTGCTTCTCCACTACCTTCGGCTTTCACTTTCACATCTTGGTTAATTCTCTTTATCTAAGGGTTAAAAATGCACACAAAGGCCTTTATATATTAACAAATTTGGACAGTAGCAGGAATGCTTAATTAATGCGAAATTAGGCACTCTTACGTCGGTTGTTTTTGTGGCATGTTGGTTTTGCTTGTTAAAGTTATGCTTGAGTGGTTTTGATCTGCCCGGCACCTCAATGTCCACGTTCAGATTGTAGTCTGGCTCTCTGGCATTGGCCCAGTATTCCGATATAGCTTGATACACCATGATTGTAGCCTAAACTGACAAAAATGTTTCAGTTGAGCTCAGATGACACGACTATTGCCGTAAAATCTTTCCTCACCTGCGTTGATCCATAGCCTCCACCCACGAATCCCTGTTTCTTGAACCAACTCACCACTGGTCTGGCATCCTCATAGGCCTTTATGAACACATTAAAAGAAACGTTTTTCACTGGATATAACGTATATGTAAGAATGATCAACTCCTGTCGAAAGTGTCATTCAGTAAATAATAGTAGAGGACAATATGGTAAACCGCTGCGTTATCGTGAAGTTTAAAGTTCCACATTGATTTTGATGTGTCCGTGGTGAGAAGGTCAGTCTCGAATGCAGTTTTTTTCTAGAAAATGTGCCCATTTTGTTTCTGTCGCTGCTATTAATCCAATTAACTTACCTCAGCTTTGACCAAAGCCAGAAGAGCGTAGGCTGTAGCCTCCAGCGTATAAGCATCTTGTCGAGGCACAGGCCAATGGGTCGACTCTGCAAAGGATTGATGCAATTTATAAAATAGTTTTTTTTTCTATTAATATTTGTTTCTGTATTTTTTTTAATTTTTTTTTTAAACGGTAAAAATGATCTACTATTGACTTGTGAATATGTAATGACAGTGAAATTAATGGTGTTTTAGAATTCACCTGGGGAAGCAAACGTGAAGAGGAAGTCCTTGTTCATCTTATTCATATTGGCTAAAGCATATGATGTCATGGCTACAGCATAAGGGTTGATAAGGTCGGGCAGACGGTTTTCAAGGTAAGACACAGCTTTAGCTTTACTATCTTCCAAACTCTGTAGAGAAAAAGAGGAGAAAGTAAACTGTGGGTCATGATGGTACCAATACTAGACTTAAATGACGAGGCTAAAAGATCATTACTGTACTCATCATATGTGATCCTAATACAGATGTTTGCAGTGGTCATGTTAGTAAATGAATGATGTTTTACTAGCCCTGCGATTGGTTGGCAACCAGTCCAGGGTGTCCCCCGCCTACTGCCCAGAGCCAGCTGAGATAGGCGCCAGCAGCCCCCGCGACCCTTGTGAGGAATAAGCGGTCAAGAAAATGGATGGATGGATGATGTTTTACTAATTTGCAAAGGACTGACAGCTTTCAGTATATTAATTGGCACCATTAGCTAGAAGCGAATTTTGTGGTAAAATTTAGGAGTGCCCCGATCCGATATTGATATCAGCTGTCCGTTCGATGTAATTAAAAAAAAAAAAAAAAAAAAAAAAAAAAAAGTAGCAGATTTATATCAGTCCACATCCAAAATCTCCGATATTAGGCAGAGCAAGTTTATTTCTATAGCACATTTCATACACAAGGCAACTCAATGCATAAAGAAAAGACAATATCTACAAGCAGCAGAGAAAACAAAATTAGCTTACAAAAACTGCTAAAAAACAAACAAAACAAAAACAACATACAATAACAATGTTAAAAAAAAATAAAAGCAAACTTAGAAAGAAGAGTAGTTTTCGAAAATAATTGCAAGTAAAAGCCATTTAAAACTGTTTAAAAGACCTTAATCAAAGGTATAGGAAAAAAAGTGACGTTTTTAACATGGATTCAAAAGCATTTAACTAAGGGTGTGCTCAAAGAAATTCGATACTGCGATACATCTTTGCGGTCTTCATTACAATACACGTATCGATACACAGGCGTCAGAATCGATATTGCTCATTAATTATACATTAAGTTAAAGCAAGGTTGCTTGCGCAGGAACAGCAGCCTCAGTACTAGGCAGCAGGTGCAGAGTGTGTGGGGTTTTTTGCAGAAGAGACACGCAGCTTGCATTGTACTTAACAAGCAGTGTCTTTGAAGTTAATTGCATTCAATTAGTCCACTTGTCGCATGAGGGGAGCAGACGAAAGGGAGATGGGGGCCTTGGGTGTTCAGTTTATTGCAGCCTACTTATTTAAAACAAAAAAAGTGTACATGTTAAGTCCGTTTTAAAAATAGCCTACCAGTGATTGGATATGCTGGCGATATTATACATAAATATAATATGAACTTTCACTGTTTTGCTGACGATACTCAATTATATTTGCCTACAGAAATAACAAATTCGCAAAACTGCAGTAATCTGGAGGCATGCCTCGCCGACATTAAACAATGGATGTTGTTTAATTTTTTGCTTCTTAACCCAGATTAAACCGAGATGTTGATTGTCGGTCCCGCTCGTCATCGGCATCTGTTGACTAACACCTCTCTAAACCTTGATAAATGTACTATTAGCCAAATTAACTCAGTAAAAAATATCTCTTTTCAAATGCACATTAAAAATATTACTAGAACTGCTTTTTTTCATCTTCATAATATTGCTAAAATTCGTCATATTTTTTCTGATGGTGATGCAGAGATTATAATTCATGCGTTTGTTCCGTCTCACCTTTACTACTATAATGTATTACTCTCTGGTCTTCCAATGACCAGCCTTAAAAGTCAATTAGTTCAAAATGCAGCAGATAGACTTTTGACGCGGACGAGAAAGTTCGATCATATTACCTCGATATTAGCCAACTTACATTGGCTTCCGGTGCACCTGGGATGCGATTTTAAGGTCTTGTTACTTACATATAAAATATTGTGTGGCTTGGCGCCTTCCTATCTCGTCGATTTAATAATACCGTACGTTCCGACAAGAAACCTTCGTTCGCGACACGCTGGTCTTTTTGGTGATTCCAAGAGCTAAAAAGAAGTCCGCGGGTTCAAGAGCATTTTCGATCCGGGCTCCAGTGCTCTGGAATGCCCTACCCGCGGAGGTCAGAGCTGCTACCTCTGTTGAAAGGTAAATCACGTTTTAAGACATAATATACTCAGTATACATAGTATACTAAATTATATACATTATACTCTTGCATTTGGCTGAATGTTGTGGGCCTGGTGACTGCCGCTGCTTTCTTTCCCTCCCTTCTCCGCGGAGAGGAGGGGGAGTTAGGTGTCAGTGACCGTTCGGATGCTGTTTTACCATTACCTTGAAGTTGCTGCCATGGAGATGCCCAGGTCGTCCGGGCTGGATTGGGATGATGACCCACTTCCCTGACGATGTCTTCTTGCAGTCATTCAACTTCCTCAATGGACTTTTGCACTATTCTAGTACTAATGTTTAGTATCATAAACTATGTACCGTAAATTGTTGCCCATTCAGCATCCATTGCAGCCTGGTCATCCTGGAAGGGGGATTACCACATCTGCGGCCCCTTCTCAAGGTTTCTTTTTTTTTTTTCCCCCTGATGTTTTATTTTTTTGTTTGTTTTTCCTTGCCGTTTTGTGATTTGATCAGGAGATGTCATTGCTATTTGTCAACTGTGGGCATGTGAAGCCCTTTGAGACTTTTGTGTGATTAAGGGCTATATAAATAAACTTGACTTGACTTGAAGGAGCCGAATTAAGGAGTTGAAAATGTGTGGGAGTATTTTTCATTGAAAGTACTTCTTATTGAAATCGAATACTTTATAGACATTGCAGATGAGAGTGAAATTGAGTGGAAAAGAACTGGGTAAGTTTAATATGACAAACCTCATCATGCATGATGCATAATTACTCTATCACCTTATCACTTGATGAGAATAAAATAGAAAATTTTGTTGTTGTTTTTTTTACTTTTTAACTGCTTACTAGATGTAGAGTTTAGTTTTTAAATGTTTTATTCTCTTTTTTGATATTTGCCAACCTGGCGCCCAAAATAAATTGTCACTTGAACCTATTTTGTGAATCTCTTTGGTCCCCTCAGCGTGCTCTCTACCTGATAAATTCAATACCTACTTTTAGTATACTTGCTGCAATAACACTATATTGTATTTTCCCCATTTTATGATTCCCCCCCCTTCCGATATGACAAAGCTCACATACTCACATGAACTGTGGAATTGCAAATTGCGCTTGACTCCTGCAATGCAATGAGATTGAAGGCCGTCATGGAGGCGTCCGAGTCATGGCCCTTCACGTCACCCTACATAAACACACACGCACAGAAGACAGATAATATTACATGACTATCAGAATCATTGGCAAAAAGATTCATTGACACCAATGAAAATTGAGTGCCCTTACATTCATCTCGCCGTGAATCAGGTTGCCTACTTCCTTAAACATGCCATCAGGTTGCTGTGCATTGAGAATAAGAAACTTGACAGCATCACAGATCACATCTCTTTGCACTGCCACCAACGGGTAAGCCATGGCAAACACTTTGGCAACATAGGCTGTCAACCTGAAAGATGAGAGGGAACACCACTTAAGTCCTATTCATTTGCATATGCAAAAGTCTGCTATTATTATTGAAAGAAATATATATATATAGGTTTTTTTCTTCTTTGTTTGACTCACCAGCTGCTACTGCTACCCCGATCGGACCACACAGCAAAAGAACCATCTTTCCTCTGGTACACAAGCTGATTTGTGTAGCCTGTGCCCAAACAGACTTTTTAACCACCTTGACATCCAATTACAGTATCTGGCATCATTGGCAATTTGAGGAATCCACAGTGTATAGTATTAAAGACTTTTACTTCATTTATTCAATGCCTATTCCTTGAACAATATAATGTCAACCTACCAGTCTTCATGTGTTGCAGGGCTTCATCACGTTTCTCAAAGCCCACACTTTCCCACTGGTTGGTTTTGTCCAAATAGATGGTTGCAATTACAGGCAGGGTCATGCCAATCATGTTCTGCTCTCCACAGCCTGTAGGCTGTCGAATCAGTGTACCCATTGATGTTCCAGCAAGGACATGTTCCAGCAGTACACTAATTTCTTTACCTGTATGTACACAAATATGCACAGCTTAAAAACACCAGCACATATTGTATTATTGTTCTAATTTTGTTGTACAACTCCATATTTTGTTGATGTGTCAGCACATATTTTTGTAGATGGCCGGATACAACCAAAATATCTCACCTGTCACAAAGATTTGTGTGACAGGTTCTGTGCCTGGTACCACATCTTTCTTGGGAATTTGACTGTTGATAATGACTTCTTGTTTACCATCTACAGTGTAAACACACAACTTTGATTAAGCATCAAATTATTAAATTGTTACACAATTAAAATGTTTTTGGCACAGAGTGTAATAGAATGTGGAAACCCACTTGTTCCATTTTTGGCAGGGTTAAGGTCTATTTTCTGAAGAGACTCTTTCAGGACGCCTTCAGGCTGGAAAAGCAAAACAAATAAATAAATACAAATGAAAAAGGCTACGATTTAGGGTGGCACGGTGTATGAGTGGTTAGCACGTCCGCCTCCCAGTTCTGATGACTCGGGTTCGAGTCCAGGCTCCGGCCTTCGTGGGTGGAGTTTGCATGTTCTTCCCGTGCTTGCGTGGCTCTTCTCCGGGTACTCCGTCTCCGGTCTCCTTCCACATTTCAAAGACGTGCATGGCAGGTTAATTGGGCGCTCTGAATTGTCCCTAGATGTGCTTGTGCGTGTGGATGGTTGTTCGTCTCTGTGTGCCCTGCGATTGGCTGGCGACCAGTTCAGGGTGTCCCCCGCCTACTGCCCATAGCCAGCTGGGATAGACTCTAGCACCCACCGCAACCCTTGTGAGGAATAAACAGTTCAGAAAATGGATGGCTACGATTTAGGTATGGCGGGCCACCGCTCCTGAATAAATAGAATGGAAACACTGCACAGTATATACATCTAAAGTCTGACTTGACAGCTAGCTTTTGGACAGACACTTGGGGCTGGCATTAAGTGCATCAAGGGAAACGGAGAGTTCAAGTGCGCCTGATCCCTTCATTCCTTACCGATCAACCCTGCATGAGTGAGTAATGCATTAAAATGACCTATGTCAGCCCCCTTGGAAGATACCTTGATTATGAATGCTGTATTGATATATAGAGCAGACATTTCCTTCACTTTATCCATCCATCCATTTTCTTGACCACTTATTCCTCACAAGGGTCGCGGGGGCTGCTGGCGCCTATCTCAGCTGGCTCTGGGCAGTAGGCGGGGGACACCCTGGACTGGTTGCCAACCAATCGCAGGGCACACAGAGACGAACAACCATCCACACTCACAAGCACACCTTGGGACAATTTGGAACGCCCAATTAACCTGCCATGCATGTCTTTGGAATGTGGGAGGAGACCGGAGTACCCGGAGAAGACCCACGCGGGCACGGGGAGAACATGCAAACTCCACCCAGGAAGGTCCGAGCCTGGACTCGAACCGGAGACCTCAGAACTGGGAAGCGGACGTGCTAACCACTCGACTACCGTGCCGCCCCTTCACTTTATAGGAACTTTAAACTGCCTAATGAGAACACTCCTTTCACAAACATCTTTAAACACTAAATAATAGGAAATAACGTTTTCTCATGAACCGTCTAGTCTAAGCTGTACATAAAATGAATCCAACTTAAGATCGAACATTTCAATAGCCACACTTAAATGTTTTACCACCACTTTCAGCTCCTTCCTTATTCCATCAGAAAAAGATCTGCCTTTCACGGCTGCTTTGACCTCGATGCCAAACGTTCCTTTATCCATGGGAATGATGATAAAGGGGACAGCTAGCGTAGTTTCAGCCTCCATTTCAACCTCCTGGCTGAACTTTGAGCGCCTGGAGGCTGAACTGCACACACGCGGCGTCTCAAACAGATCCACACGCACCTCAAACACGAAGATGGAACTGAATGTTTATTCTATTAAGAGTGGTTTCATCTTTTAAAACAGAAGCATGAACACACAGACTTACTTCAATATCTTCAGTGAGGTAGTTGTGGAGGATTGCTTTGATTTCAATCTGCTCTGAACGCACAGCTGAATAAGGAAGCTTGAGGTCAATGAAGAATTCCTTCTTTACTATCACCTCTAAAGGTTCGCTGACACAGATTCCTACAAGATGGCACAAAGTGAAAAAGGTTTAATGGGAAGGACCATTCAGAGCTCGCAGAACATTATGCAGTATAAGCGGCTTTCGGCTTTAAGGAGAATTTGAGTGGATCCTCACCATGTGTTTTGGATAGACTAATACCCATGAGCTGCCATGTTGTTATGGAGTCTTGCAAGGGCTCAGATTTTGTCAATGATGTGGTGTCACTGAAACAAAGAAAACATTCAATATTTTTTCACAGGGTGGATGTATATCAAGGGTTGGGGAATCCAAAAAAAAACTTTTGCCACAGGTTAATCTACTCCACTGGCAAGTAAACAAGCTCGTCTCCACCTGTCCAGAAGAAGCATCTGTGACTTTCTGTACCTGCCTGGATTCCCCAACAACGTGTGTATAAGTGCTATATGGGGAAAATGTACTTCACTAGCTTATAACGAACTACTGACAAAGGCTGTGTTAAATGAATGCTTTTAGTACCTGCTGCATTGCATTTTTCAAAACTAAAGCCCTCTTGTGAAAATTTCAAGTTCATATGTTTGATATTAACATGCTGGTTAAAATAACCCTTTGAGAAAATCATCATGAAGTTTATAAACAGCAAAAAGCTCAAGATATTAAAAAACAAAGGGCGAGTTAGTGGGAGTCTGTACGGCAAATGGCGACATGCTAATCATGCTCTCGCAAGATGAATTCTCGCGGTATTTGTGAGTTCACAAACTCCGGAGAATACATCTTGTACCGCTCCCACTGAAAACCGCTGTTGTTCGGACCAATCACAGAGCGACATTGTGTTTGGGGGCGGGATATGCAACTGTGACGAAACCAGGAAACCAGCGCCAACGCCGGAGCTAACAAACAAACCTAACTCGACGAATGGAGGCTGCAATTAATTCTGCTCTTGCAGCATTACTCACAGTTTCCGTGTTGAATGTTGAACAGCGAGAGGCGCTTCGTGTATTTCTAGCTGGTAAGAAGTTCATGCTTTTCCCCCCTTCTGCAAGAATGAAGACGAAATCTTCACCAATGGCCGTGACTGGTTAAAACAACCGTGTAGAATGATACATCGTCCAATCAGCTCGAATTATTGTACAGAATGTCCCGCCTTTTTCCGACCAAATTACTGTAGAGAGGTACCACATGGATATTGCGGAGAACTCCCACTTGAGTGACGCGCATATCCATCTGGCTATTGCCAGGTTAGCGGCATGCAGTGATGAATATTTATCGAATGGGGCGGCCGGCCATTGGGTCGAAAATGGACCGGCCATTTAGAAAACTCAAGAAATTCCCAATGGCCAGTCCGCCTCTGGTGTCAGGTGTGGTCATCTCTTTCATTATCCATCTCTGATATGTATGAAACCATGTAGTGCTGTTGTCCCCCCTCGGGCTGCTAACTTGGCAATAGCCAGATTGATATTGCGCTTCACTCAAGGGAGTTATCTGCAATATCAATCTGGTACCGATCCACGGTAATTTGCTCGGGAAAGGTGGGAGATTCTGTACAATAATTCTAGCTGATTGGAGGATGCGGCATTGTACACATTTGTTTTAACCAATCACGGCCACAGATGAAAATGTTGTCCTCACTCACTGTCGACGGGTGGGGGTGGGGAGCATGAACATCTTACCAGCTAGAAATGTACGAAGCGCCTCTCGCTGTCCATTCAACAAGGAAACGGTGAGTAATTCTGCGAGAACAGAATTAATTGTAGCGTCCATTCATCCATGTTAGTGTTGTTTGTTAGCTCCGGCGTCGCCGCTGGCTTCCTGGTTTCGCCACAGTTGCATATCCCACCCCCAAACACAATGTTGCTCTGTAATTGGTCTGAACGATCGGTGAAAATCAACGGGCTCGGTACAAGATGTATTCTCCGGAGTTTGTGAACTCACAAATACCGCGAGAATTCATCTTGCGAGAGCAAAGTTATAGGGCTGCAGCCATAGAATATGTTGGTATTCGGATATCCTACTGAAAATTCTGTTAAATAATTGGCTATGCGGATAAAAACAAAAAATATATATAGTTGCCTGGTGAAAGAACAAAACTAACATATTTCCATTTAAATTGACCAACTGTTTTTTTTTTTTTTTTTTTTTTATATCTAGACCATCAACTTTTTTTTAGAAATAGTGACATTACAGACAAATCTCTCCCTATACATTTTGGTCTATGAGACAAAGTGACGTCAGAACCACAGTAGTGAATTTGCTGGCTAAAACAGCACATTTGAGTTAGTCAGGTTTGTCAAATTGATCAGTCGGAACTGGGAAGGCAACTGTGTCAGATTGTCAGCATTAATTGTGAGTCATTTACGCCGATTAAATAGCCTTTGAAATGTAATGGGCTAGCGCTAGTGGCCGGCGCTAAACGCTGGCAACAAGCGGCATCCAAAACAATGTCAACGAAAGTACGTTGTTTTTTTGGTTTGTTTTTTTTTGCTTTTTTTTTTTTAGTACCCATAATTGACAATTGATCGGCACACTCTGAATGGCGGAAACAGATGCTGCAAGATGAATCAAGGCAGCCGTTACACCACAGCATTTGGCAACAACTTCAAAATAAACGTGTTCCAAGGCATTGATACCATATGTTAAAGGGTAAAGTTTATGTTGAAGTTGGCCCTCCCAGAAACTGTGTCACATATTCCCCACAAGGTAAACTGTTTCCTTCACTGTAAAATTGGGAGATTACTGGGAGAAATGACAGATCGGGAACCACGCAGGAGATAGGGTTGGAATTTGTGAGTTTCCGGTGTGACTCAGGAAAGTTGGCAAGTAGGCTATGCATCAAGGGTTTATCAGATATGGGAAATACTGAACAAAAAAGTAAAAACCCTGCCACAGTTTGGCTTTAGCCACAGGTGCTTTACACACACAAGCTTCACCTGCCAAGTGAGTAGAAGCCAAACTGTGGCAGGGTCTTTACTTTCTGGACCTGAATTTCCCATCTCTGCATACAATCTGCTGCCGAACTTCTATTGTGGTACTGAGCATGTTAAATAAAGAGCTTTTTTTTTTTTTTGTCTACACTCTGGCCTTATTTGTTTCCCAACACCACAAATACAGTAGACCAATTTCTTTACCAGTCCTGCATGTGTTTAGGGCAAGGAGGCAACGTGATGTCAATCCAAAGCCAGCTTTCAGGGAATTCCGTGCGGCTGACAATTTCAATGTTATCCATGTAAGTGAAATCTTCCATCTCACCTTGAAAAGAGATTTAAAGAGTCATACGTAAAAGATTATTTTAGTGGGCTATGCATAATGTCCATTGTGTCCATCTCTTACTCCGAGCTATTTTAAGGGTGTCGTGCTTCAGGTCAGCTCGTTGGCCTTCCAGCTCCATGCAGCAATACAGGAAGGCCTCGACACACTCTGGACCAGCAGTAATGTACTCGCTGCGTATTTTACAAGTGTATGAGAGACGAGTTTCCGCCATGCCATCCAAGCAACATTCCTTCTGTTGCCCTTGATATTTACCCGCTGAAAACAAAGAAATGTGAAAGACCAGAGGTCAATATCTTGATGAAATGATGGCTAATGGCAGTGCTTCACCCCCCACTACCCACCACCGTAGTTGTTTGGCATGAAATAACTACAAGTATTTGTGGGTACTACAGGTATAGACATATTACCTAAGGTTGTAGTAACCTGTAACAGAGTTGACGCTCGCTTCTTCCTGATGGGTGACGGACATTTCAGCTCTGAAAATGTAGCACAATTAAATCACAAAACCAACCCAGATACAGATGAGCACTAGAAATAAAATTCTGTTTATCTGCTATTTGATACAACATAAGGTCAAGACTATATATATATAAAAAAACGATAAAATAACAATAATAATAGTAATAATAACGAGGACTACAAATATCAATGAATAAATGCGCATGCGTAACGATTCACAAATGCACATTCGACATTTCGCAAGCATAAGTCATGGAAAATGCACACACAAAATTAAGAAAGATGTGGAATTTGTGGATGTATTTGTGGATCTGAAAAACATGAAAATCGTGAAAATGTTTGCAGATCTGAAAAGCATGAAAATCACGCATGTATGTGTGGATCTCAAAAACACGTGAGAATCCCAAATTTATTTGTGCAAATTATTTTGATTCAAATCTCTCCCCATAGCATTCATTCTGGCCTTGTTTAACTGTGATTTTCTGTTCCTGAGTTTTTCCGTAAATAAATTGCATTTGTCCTTACTTCGGTCTGCGTTTGTGGGATCCCGTTTTTCTTTTTCCACCGGTCATACCAGACATGATGGTGTTTTTGACAAAAGTTCAATGTACTATGAAACAATTTTGAACATAATCCAGCATTTTCAAATTGTACACTATTCTATTGACCAATAGACCCATAGTAGTGCTTAAGCACCAGCCATTTTGCTCTGGATGACAAAAATGCCCTTTCCGTTGGAGCCCAATTTCTTTTTCATTCATTAATATTAAAAAAAAAAAAAAAAAAAAAAAAAAAAAAAAAAAAAAAAAAAACTTTGTCATCAAAAATGTTTCAATATCTGGAAGGCATTTATTTAAGTTCTTGTGAGAATTTAGTCCCTTGCTGATGTGCATCACACACAAACCCTCACCTTGCTAATTTGGGTCTGAAACTGTTTGAAACCCCGCTTGAAGTGAATACGTAACATAATAGATAGAATAACAACCAAATGTGTCACCTAATCGGTAAGGGGTTTCCTGTCCAGCGCTGGTCTTAAACACCAGCCCAGCATCATAGAACACACCCATTGCATCCTCGCCTCCACCTGGTGTGCAGCCTCTGTCGTGCTTCTCCACAGATTGCCACACCTGTTTAGCAATAACCAGTAAAATTAGATATAGCTCTAAAATTACCTAACAAAAAAAAAAATCAAAATCACCAACTAACATTGGCAGCTTGTTGATGTTCTACTTTGTACAGTATTTGTATGGTTGTTGTGATTATTCCCTTAAAATTATGCAAATTATAAATTAGTTATCATCTGGCATCATTGATGCGATTGAACAACAAAATAAGTGAAGTGTTTGCCTTTTTCTGGGTCAGTCGATGCTTCTTGTTCAGAACAAAAACCCCTTTGTCAACTGCCACCAAGCCCACAGTGGCATTTGGGTCTCCAGTCACCTTCAGTCCAAACATCTTGCGCGGTTCATAGGAAGGTTTCTTCCTTGCTGATTCCAGTTTGAGCTAAGTAAATGAGGGAAATAATTGAGGCGCATCTGTTTTTAATTCACACATCATTGAATTTATCAATTATACTCAGAATAATACTTCATGAGTTTGGGTGAGTATGTTAAATGTCATTTTACCGAGCCCATGCAGGAGTCCTTGACTTCCACCCAAACAGAGTCGGACACTACCTCGCTGTTATCTGGATGGTAGTAAGCTACTATACGGAATGATGGTAGCATATCTTTGGTGACGGGAATATTGAGGGAGATCAGAATTTGGTCTTTGGTTGTCCAACGGCCATATTTCACCAGTTGTCCTCTGCCAATAACCTTAAAAAGGAACCCAGACTGTCAAAAGTTTGCTCTATATTACTGACATTTATTTGGTTGTAACTAAAAATAACTATGAGATACATTTTTAAAAAATAATTTCTAGTTTAATACATTTCATACAAATTTTATTTGGATGTACGCCGCTATTGTTATTTACGTCGCACCGCATTCAGGGGTAGATTCACTAAAAATTTGCGTAAACCTTTGCGTGGCGCGAAACGGTAAAAATGTAGCAATCTGGGAGCGCCGAATTCACTAAGTACGTCCAGATGGGGAAATCCGTCACTATGTGGGCTGCCAACCAGATTGGGCCACGGTGCGCCGGTGTTATTTGCGTGTCTGTAAATTAGGTAATTTGCATACATTTGACGCAAAATATGCCCATCCCAATGCAAATGAGAGTCATTGATATACAGTGTCTAATTCACTAACGCCTGCGCAAATAGCCACACAGAGTTTGAGTGACACAAATAACGTTTATGGAAGGCTGGTGTAAACTTGGTGCTTCCTCGATCCCGGGATCATGACAGCAGTGCATGGTGACATGGAGAGCCGTCCCCCTCAGTCTGATCATGTAGAGAGGAGAGCGAGAGGGAGGGAGGGGGGACATATATGTTGGTTTACGACACATGACGTAACCCAGGCTGATCGATAATGATGGTGGGGTTGGGGGAGCATTTTACGAACATTTTTACGTGCCAGATGCATACTGTATGCATACATCAACCTCTGAAGAAATATTTTAAATAAATGACCGCACCGATAATTTGTACTTTATGAATGAATGAGGTCGTTGTCGTCCTCTCTGCTCTGTACCGCTTAATGACACCAAATGAGGAAAACGCTTCTGCACCTCTCGGTCCAACCTCACTTTCTGATAATGTCATCTTTCTCACCCCTTTACTATCCTACCATGTTCTTGGTGCAAATCCATTGCCATGTGTGGTAAATCAGGCTCAAATTTGCTCCCAGTTGTCAGAATTTGTGGCCGTGTTTGCGCCGGTATATGATTAGAGCAATATTTTTAGTGAATAGGTGGGTAACTGGGAGCAGACTGCGGGTGCAGTTTAGGAGCAATATTTCGCGCTATTACCGGACACTAAGGGGCATATTCACTAAGAATGCGCTGCGTCGGGTAATAGCTGGGTGTAACGTTATGTGGAGATCTTGCAAGGTAAGAGAGAGAGAGAGAGAGAGAGAGAGAGGCACTACCTGGTTTCGTCACAGCTTCATGTCGCCTACGATCTTAATATGTCGGCTGCGAACGTATCAGCGGGAACAATACAAGATGTATTCTCGTACTATGTATGAACAAATACTCCGAGAATTTAGCTTACTGGCAAAACGGCAATGTCACTGAGCACGGCACCTGTCAGCCAATCACAGGCATCAGGCATTGTCACGTCATTTGTTGTAGCATCTTATACTGCACAGGTGGCTATAAAATACTAATAAAAATAATGTGTAGTGCTGTCCGGTTGGTTGGGAAGATAGAATTGATGAACCTGTTTTTGCACCTGGTTTTTTTATGGAAAGAGACAAATTGTGGTTTCTTTGAGGTTTAGTATGAGGTTACAGAATGATGGCCTGCAATAAGGATTAAAGGGAATGTACAAACGTTGGGCATTTCGAATCAAATCAAAATATAAAGTAATTTCACATATCATGCTCACACCAACATGACACCGTGCTGTGCACCTGTCCCTTATTTCAGGATTTGAAAGTTGGCATCCCTAGTGGCACAAACAAATAAATAATATAGAGCAAACTTTTCTTCAGAGTCGGAGTTCCTTTTGAGTGACAAACATCAGCATCCAGCTTTGTAAATGACGATCAAACACACACGCGGGTATGAAACTCTCACCAAGTATGTGATGTCAGTATTTCGAGTTGCAAGCTTGTGTAGATTGAGGTTAATTCTCAGGTCGTTACCCAAACCCAGTTCAGCTGTCTCCACCCCTGCAAAAGTCACATTTTCAAGATGACATACTGAGATAGCTTCTGCACTGTAGTACATGAGATGATGATGGTGTGTTCTTTTACCGATGTGAATGTAGTTGTTGTTTTTGCTTATATATGGTAAGGCTTCCATTTCAGCAACTGCTTGCGTTTTGATTTTATGGTCATTGGTCCTTGCCTGTTGAAGAACAATACAGACTATGGCAAGTCTTGTTGAAGTTGACAAACTGTGACATTTCAACCACATGACATGAAACTGACATGCACTGTTTTCCATGTCCTTTGTTACTTCCATCTGCACTGAAGGAGACTTACTGTGATGTTCAATCTTTTATATCCTAGAACTGTATTGACAGTGAGCTTGGCAACACCGTCTTTTGAGGTCCTACCCTGCACCCCGCCTGGGTTCACCACCACAGGAACAAGTGGTGCAGGAGTTTCATCAGGATTCACAACCTTAAGCTGCCTCCCAAGACACAAAAAAAACGGATTCATCAGCAAACATAACTTTTTCATTCTATATTATTATCATAAGCCAAGTTGTATCGTAAAATGCCAGGAATAACACGCACCGTAACACAATAATACACATCCCCCAAATTACCATGAAAAAGCTGTTTTGTTTTGTTTTTCTCTTCTCCCTGGACTTGTGTATTATACGATCCCTCGATTTGCTGGTGTTATTATTATTATCAGAGTGAATAACATGAATGAATAACGATTACAATCATACCAATAATATGCAAATGTTTTTAAATCCAGGTTAAAATCTATGCTCTTTTCCATACCTATAGGATTAAAGATATAGTCTGACGGATTCCCTCATCATGCAGTGAAGAGAGAGTAAAATAAGAGCTAAACAACACATTGTAAGTATACAAGTGTATAAAATTTACATCAATAGATTAATACCTAAAAGTAGGTAAGTGATGGAGCTCTGATGAACATGAGGTGTCCAGGCTGATCTTCTCATGTTATATATGTAAATTACAAATTCCCCTTTTTTGAAGCTATCAAAATTATTACAAATTTTCTTTCTTATTGTTGTTTTATTGTAAACGTATATATGCTCTAGTCTTTACCGTAACAAGAAAGGCCATTCCAGGTTTGAAATATTTAGGTGTCTTTGTGAGTTGGATGGTGTATGGAGATGTGACAATCTGGATGCCTCTCAACTCTGCTTCCACCATTTCACTCCCTGTAAGCACAAAATAACCACACAGGACAATGCACTTGCACTGTTGTACACTTATGGAATTTTAAGTAATAGCTATCCATTGCAGCTCAACTGGCGTAATTCGTATATGGCAAATCATTCACTTACCACTCAATGTCATTACGCTGGCAGACACAAATATGTGACTTCCCACTAATTCATCAATGTTTGGGACTGCTGCTGTGATCTGCGCTCTCATTAGTGTGACCATTCCTTGGCCATTCTCGATCTAAATGTCCAAAACACAGATATAATTAAAAATAAAGAAATAAAATACACCAAACCAAATCGAATCGTAATCCTTTTGAATCGAACTGAATTGGTCCATTTTAAAATCGAACCATCCTTGTATCGGCTTGCATCCCATGTATCGAACTGTCTTGATTGGAGAGATTTACACCCTACATCATAGTGTGCACTGTGCAGTCTTGCAGATGCCATTTTAGTAAAATAGGATGCAGTCTAAGTTACAGTTCACTGTCTTATGCACTTACAGGCACTCTCTGAAGAGATTGAGGAAAGCTGTTCTTTTTGCCATCCTTGAGATACCCAAACACCACAAAGGCCGTCCCATCTACCTCTTTCCCAAATAGATACCTAAAATCGCATGAGAAGACAGTGACGTTCATACAACAATCAACAAGGGATGTAAAAAAAAAACAACAAAAAAACAATGAGACTTGCTTTTCTGCAACAAAATGATTTTCACTCACGTGGCTGTGATGTCAACAGTGAACTCATCTTTATCCTTTTGGAAGAAGGAGACCAAAGGGGTTAATTTGACTTCAAAACTGGGGAGCACTGAAAGTCATGAAAACATTTCATTGTTCCAAATTAGAGAAAGAGTAAAACTGTGAAACAATTCACAATATGGTCGGCTCTCACCATACTCTTTGACCTCAAAGTTGGCATAGTAGCTCTGCTGTGGGTGACTTTGGAACTTGACGACTATTTTCCACAGACCAGGACTACACAGAAATGCCAACAAGTTTTAAAAATACATTTGAAAAATGAGATTAGCGTTGCATAGCTAAACAAACAAAATTTCCTCGATTTTCGAGTCAAAGAAAACGAGCAGAATAATGTAAAAAAAATTAAATAAAAAATCACCTGACTATCTTCACAAGTTCAAAGTTTCCAATGTGGATCCCGGACTTCAAAAAGACTGACCCAAGAGGTATAACGATGTCTTTAGGGGTCTAAGGATAAAGAACATTGAACAAATTATCATAATCAGCCTCACGTTTCTTTCTGATCATGTATTTGAGCCACTCCATAACATGCTATCCACCGGCCATGAAATTGATTGACTTTTTTCAAGAAAAAAAAAAAAGGATGCAATGACAAAAGCAATGGCACTTCTCATCTTAATCTCTTGCTCTTTACCAACAATACAACTGGAACAACACACTGCAATGAGAAGTCGGAGGAAGAGGATGTTAAAGATAAACGGCTGATAGTGATGGGTTTGAACATGTATCTGTTACTCGAAAAAAAGAAGTGGTACCTGTAACAAAGTGACCCCAGTCCCACCAACCGCCAAAAAGTTTATCACACATTATTTCTCATCTTAGTGAAACAACAGATCAGCTCCTAAGCTTGTTGAGACTTAACAATATAAATATGTTGAATTTGTTTACACAGAACATGTTAAAATGTGTCTTATGACCAGAACAATGCGTTTGTTGTTGAACAATATCAACCTTAATTCTGCTGTCACCTTTTTCTATCCAAATTCCATATATGTGTGTTAGGAATATAAAGACACCTTGAAAGTTCAAAAGTAGGATAAATAAATATGTTTATTTGTTTTTTCTTTGTGATAAATTTCATGTGAATTACTAGCTACGTTACTAATGACCTCACATTTACCTACTGTTTTCCGACTGGGAACATTTTAGATAAAAATGCTCACCATCATATCAATAGTTATGACGTCAGCTGCATCATCTTGGTTTGGGTTATTTCTGTCGATAGGTATCATGCCAGGCGTCAGTCCAAATATCCTGTAGTTCACTGAAAGATAGCAAGACAGATTTTTTGTTGCTATAACTTGTTTTGAGCCATATAGCTGATAATGACTCCACCCATTACCACCTGTGCTATCGGGGGTGTAGAGATTCTTGTCCGTCTGGATGAAGATGTGTCCAGACTGGAAGGAGACCAACACAACTTTCTCCAGCAGCTGACCAGGAAATTGAGCTTGCAGGTACACATACTGCTTCATGGTGGGGTCTGTACTAAATTCCCTTGCCGGTATCTAGGACAAAGACAGATATGTTGTATTCAAGTGCTCAGAGACATCCAAAATATACTCGTAGTGTCTCTCTTTTACCATAATTTGTCCAAAGCCTTGGAAGTTGTTAGCACTCGTCAGGGTCACAGATGCACCCAACCCAAGATTTTTGTTTCTGCGCGGATATTTCAACACATTTATGTCCACTTTTATGTCATCTCCAGTGCAGTCTTGACATTCCACAAAAATGTTTTCTGCTGTTCCTATTCGCAACAGGTTGGGGGAAGACATCACCTTCCTGCAGCATATTAGAGGGAGAATCATTAGAATCATTGGCAGACCTACAGTCTTGGTCACATCATTAGGTACACCAGCTCACTCAGTAGCAGAGCTGTATATCGTATATCAGCCGTTACAAAGGTACCAGTAATTTTACACTAAACATCAGAAAGAACATGTTTGCTATTGTTTTTCATTAGATACTCTAACATATTACTTTGTGCAGTGTTTTTTTTTTTTTTTTAAAGCACAGATTTTCTGCGATTGGCTGGCGAAGATTCAGGGTGTACCCCGCCTGCTGCCCATAGCCAGCTGAGATAGGCTCCAGCACCCCCCGCGACCCTTGTGAGGAGCAAGCAGTTCAGAAAATGGATGTATGTATGGATGGATGCTTATCTGTTTTATCTTCTTTTACTCTGCAGCTGTTTTTTGTAGTGAACATGAACAAATGCCGATGGCCCCCAACCCCCTCTTTTTTCCTCCCTTTCTGATTATTTTGATCATGTCATGACCATATCCTGAACACGCCATCAAGTTGTGACTCAAAATAACCTCATCACATGCACTCACCCTTACATGGACTCTGCAAAAAAATGTGTCAACTATTGATTGTAAGGACTCAAATCCAGCATTTGATAAGTATAACATTTCATCACTGCACTGTTTACCGTGTTTGATGTAATGAAACAAATAAAGACTAACCCTCTGGTCATATTTGATCAAATTACGTTGACGGCATTTGAAGCTGAGAGTCCAGGCCCACTGATTCCATGACCTCACTTTTCACTTGGACTCTTCAAACAATAAGTCAACTATTTATTCTCGGAACTAAAATCCAGCATTTGATAAACACAACATTTCACCACTGCAATGTTTACCGTGTTTGATGTAATGAAGCACAAATAAAGGCTACCGGTAACTGGCTGGCCATAATTGACTAAATCACCTTGACTTTTGCAAACTGGATAAGACGGACAGATGGACACAGTCAGTCAGACAGACAGACAGACAGACAGATAGATAGACAGACAGACAGAGACAGAGAGACAGAGAGAGAGATAGATAGATAGATGGATAGATAGATGTTGAAGTTGGACAGATTGTGAGGTGCACGTGTTTTTATGCACCTAACAACCTCAAAAAGGCGATGCTAAGTTTCATTAATAAGTGGATCGTAGATGGACTTTTTAAAGGCACAATAACAGGTCTTTGAGGGATAGAATTCTTGTTGATTGGCACATGTTCAAATACAAAATCATTTTCAGCACTACCATACAAATACATTCTTAAAATCATGCAATTTGATTTAATGAGTTTTTAGTTTAGATGGTGTCTCTCAAAGTGGACATGCATCTATCAGGACAATTCAAGAACCCTCCATAATTTCTAAGTGGGTGAACTTGCAAAAATACCTATTTTCCTCACTGAAGATACATTTTGCTTCTTCCTGACTGAAGATGGATGGATGGATGGATGGATGGATGGATGGATGGATGGATGGATGGATGGATGGATGGATGGATGGATGGATGGATGGATGGATGGATTGATTAATCGTGATTATTTAAAATTCTAAGATGTTATTAATTTGATTATAAAAATTGAATCATTTGACAGCTCTAATTTTGAAACACATGTCTTCCAGATAAAAATCCTAGCAATGGTGCATGTGGACTTGTTAGAGGAAAGAAAAGATAGCTTGTCATACCGGAGTCATTGTATTGGTTTAAGCAAACTTTAAATTAGTGCTACTATTAGCAAACAAAGAAGGTTGGACAATATGTCTCAGTAATTTTGGGGTTAGTTTTCACATGATGTAGATCCCAGAATTGTGATTCAGATGATGAATGACTAATGAGGAAATTCATTTGACATGTTTTGTTTGAGTGTTTACAAAATGATTTTCTACTTGTTGTCAACACTTCAGGACTAGTTTAAGTTTCATGATCCTTTTTTAAATTATTATTTATTTAATCTTGATTTTGTAGTGTAAACCTTTCACGCACGAATTATGATAACCTACATCAAGATTCATTCAGATAGGAGGAAGCAACTTTTGAATAGCTGTTAAACTGTAGTGACGACTGACCTCGGGGTTCCAGGTAATAAAATGAACAAGTAATTGAAGAAAACAAAGTAGACTCATATTTTTCCTATGAGTGAAGATTATTCAAGCAGACCCTGTTGAAAGTTGAGCGCAATTCTACTTACAGTGGATCACCACCAACCGCAGAAGACAAATAGGTAAAGGCCAATGAGGCCAGCAGCCACAGAGGAGTTGGACGCATGGTCTCCCTGATCCTGAACTGCTGTCCATGTAAAGTTCAACACTGCAACGCTCCCCTTTTATATTCCTCTCAACCAACCTCCTCCCAGTGGGTCCACATGAAGTTGGTTACTCAACATCATTTCCCGTAAGCAGTTGCTGAACTGCTGAAATTGGCAAAGGTCTACAAAGACACATTTAAAAGTCAAGGGCATGTTGTTGTTGTTGTTGTTGTTGTTGTTGTTTTTTTGTTTTTGTTTTTGTTTTTTTTGTGATGGAAAGGATAAATCAAAACCAAAATGACCAAAACAACACACAAACATACATTTGGATGATTTGATGAATCTCAAATATAAAAATAATAATGATAGCAATACATTCAGTTTCACATTCTTTCTGTTGAACATCTACAATTCAGTCATTTTCTGACCATGCTTGGTCAATATTTATTTTGAAGCAATCGTTAACGTATTAGCATCCACCTATCATATGTAAATGCAGCCACTCAACAGCCATTATGCAGAACTTTATCCCAAACTTGTCTGGTTTTGATGGAATATATTACATGAAAGCACCATAAGCTCAGGGACAGACAAAGACCATTTCTCCTAGGTGACCTGTCCATGCTGATTAGGTATAAAAGGAGCATCCTCCAAAGTCTCTTTTTTTTTTTTTTATTTGATATTGATTCAGTTCTACATATTCTACAAGCTACACATACATACCGGTATATATGACTATACCATACACAGGATTACAACTATCAATAATGAAGTGAAACCAAAGCACTCAAGAAAACACAAGAAAAAACAATTGCTGTGAAATTTAAACCTAACTTCTGCAATTTCGTCACCATTCACGATACTGAGATAATACTCTGAATGGTTGATGCAAACAATGACATTCGTTCTTAGACTCTCATTAAGACATCCACTGATAAGTGTTTTTCGGTGAAAAAAAAAATTAAATTGTATCATTTATATATATATATATATATATATATATATATAATAAAATAATACATGGCAAATTATTGAGCATTTTTGTGTTTGCAAGGGCAGAATTCCTGATCAAGGTTTTATCATGTATCTCGTGAAGGTGTGCACCAATCCTGTTACTGTGTGTATGTCTTCTGCTTTGTTGACATTGGTGGGAACTTTTATCTGCTATACAATGCTTAAAATAAATGAGAACACCCAAATAGATTTGTTCGAAAACATTTAATTGTTCTTCCTCTGAGAATTATTTTATATGGTGTAATATGCTATAAAATACTAAATAATAGATACGTTGTGTTCACTGAGTAATGACTGAAAAGCATACTTGCTGGGTATACTCAATTATGGTACAAAAAATATGGAAATCCTTCAGCACTAAACGAGCCTTTACTGACAATTTGTTACTTTTCATCAGCTTTTTGATTCTTGTACGACTTATTGAGCTGATGAATGTCCTTCATTAAGCCGGCAAACTGCTCCTCCTATGAGAACATGGGGGAAAACAAATAAAAGAATTATTACTTAAAAAAAAGAAAAGAAAAGAAAAACATCATTTCAATCATGTTTGTAACTTCAATTGCTGTTTCAATAATTATGCACGCACACATGCACAGATAGATAGATAGATAGATAGATAGATAGATAGATAGATAGATAGATAGATAGATAGATAGATACGCACACACAAGCGCGCACACGCAGTTACTGATTCCTTACCAGTATGTTCATCCGTTCAGCTGCTGCAATTGCGATGTTCAGCTTGCGCTCATCATCTTCCCTCTCCTCCTCAATCACACCCAACCTGTCACAGACAGCCGAAGACGTACAAATTGGTTACTTAATATGTAATAGTAAAGCCATCTTGTCAACAGTATTGAGTAAATGCAATTCCAAAACGGCCAGCCATCTAATGCAAGGCTGACACATGCACGACTTTTGGCCACGATATTGTCGTGGCAAGTCGTGCCATTTGGGGCACGAGCTGGGATATAACTTGAAGTGAGCTGTTCGTGAACTATTCGTGGCACTTCGTGACAGTCGTGGCATGGCGTGCACTACCACGCACCGCCGTGCATCCTTCCCACATAGTCCCAACGAGTTCACGAACAGTTTGCGTATAGTTCACGACCCGGTCGTGAAATTTTGTCGTGACAAACATGTTGAACATTTCAAAATTTTTGCCCCAACATGACACGCAGTCACGACGGGTATACGCACTTCATGCCACTTTACGAGTAGTTCGCGCACGGGCACAACTCGAGTCGTGCCACAAAATCGTGCAAGTGTCAGCCTTGCATAAGAGTTGCTGTAGTGTAATGATGACACCGTACTTTCCGGACTATAAATTGTTACGTTTTTCCCCAAGATGTGGCTGTAAATGTGATGGTCTATTTTCTTTCATATTGTTTAACCTTTTGTTTTTGTTTTTTCGTTTCCCACAGCTGCCAATCTCGAGGCATGAGTAGCATGCTAGAGCTTTTCTTGTTTTCGTTTGGGCTGGTGAACGCCGAAAGCCCCATTCCTTTGCTAATCTAGATTGTTGCCTTTTATTAAGTTAGTGGGACAACGTTGGATCCAACAACCTTCAATAATGGTTGGTCTAGTTTTGGCTCCACTTATTTTCCTTTTGGCCCAGTCCTTTTTGTTTGTTCTTTTAAACTTATTTTTGTTTGGGTTGAATAAAGCTTGTGGTTTTTGACCTCACTCCTTTTTGTCTGGCGTCCTTTTTATGTTGTGGTCTCTTCAGTAGCCAGAGCGTCCGTAACATACCTGAAGGTGGCGCTAGCAAGCTGCTCCTCTCGCACAGCCAGCAGATTCCGGAGTTCATTCATTTCAGCCTGCAATATTGCATTCTGGTCTTGACTTTGGTTAATGAAGTCCTCCAGTCGCTTTGCCATTTCCAGCTCACGCTCAGTCACTTGGTCTATTCCCAGGCGAAGCTCGGACAGTTCTTGGGCATGCTGATTTATGGTATGCAAAGACATCGACTGAGTGTGATGTTACTGAGAATCCATAAATAGTTGCCTTATTTATATGAAAGCTTTCTGAGGCAGCTAACATACCCTATCGAGTAAGCTGATTTCCTCCTGCTCAGACTGCATGTCTCTGAGCTCCCTGTTTTGTATATCTTTAATCCATGGAATTGGTGCACATGCTTTGATTGCTTCACTCTGATAAAGAGAAAAGAAAAGAATATATTCTAGTATACATGGTTTAAAGTCTCTTAATGGTAGCCAGTTCAAACTATACCCCACCTTTTGCCCAAAATAAGATTCAATACAGATAGATGGAAGTGAAGCTATCCAGCGGGGATCAGTTACTCTTTTAATAGGTTTGACCTACTCCATGTATAAAGTATCCTGAGACAACTTCTAAAATTTAACTTAATTTAAATTTAATTGAGCTTAAGACTCCATTGGGTGTTTATGTCTTTTATAATTAATATTGAGCAGTGATTAGATGACAATATATGTGATAGTAATACAATGACAGCAATATGTTTAATAAGTTTAGATGCAGAAGTTGCAGTTATGCTTTAGGCCAGAGGTGGCAGTCAAGTAAATAAATAAACTATATAATGTAGCTTTAAGGGTAGGGTCGTTTTTTGTGTATTGGTGTTTATTTATTTATTTATTTATTTATTTATTTATTTATTTATTTAACACTCACAGTTTTTGGTGATGAGATGAAGGGCTGGTTTGTTTCCAAATCTTGTTCATGGTTATTTGTGGGTAGAGCTTCAGAACTTGTCTGCCTCTTCAGTTTTTTTTCAGGACGTGCATGTGGAGCACTTTGAGTTCTGGTGACCGGCTTCCTCCTCCGAGCTTTGACATCTCTGTGAAATAAACAAAATTCTGTGTCATTATTTAAATATTTAATCCCTAAATATTTAGGATTTTGAACTGCCAGAATGGAATTTGTCAAATCCCCCAAACTTATTACTCATTCTAGCGATTAATATAATCGAAACTGTCAATGACGCACACAAGCTCAAACTAGCAACAATGTTCCACAGTATATGACCGCTCAAAAAAGGGTGCCACTCAACTGGAAAGCTCTTGGAGGATTATGCACTGTAGCTGTGCTTTGCGACGACGGCAATATTAGGGAATGATGTAATATTGTGTTTTTTGAATCTGTATGTGTTAAATTTATGTCTACGCTTCTTTCCTTCAAAAATGTCACTAATTAAGTAGCTGTAGGGCTGAGAAATCAGAAAACATTGCTGGCAGGTTATGAAAATAAAAGGAAATTGATATAAGAATCCCACTAACAAGTTGTGTAAATTAATACGTTATGATATTTTTCATATTCTAAAGCAGGGGTGTCAAACTCATATTAGCTCAGGGGCCGCATGGAGGAAAATATATTACTAAGTGGGCCGAATCGGTAAAATAATGGTATATAACTGAAAAACAATTGCCATCAATTATACGCAGATTTCTGAGATTTTTGGGCCAGCCCTAAATTACGGAGCTCAACTGTAATCTATTGTTTAAAATAATAACACGAATGCAAATGAAAGGCGGCAACTCTTTGCCTGTATGAGTTCCGGACGTGTTAAATCTACCTGTTTTGCGTCTATATAGTTCCCAGAATGCATTGTGTGGCACAGTTACTGAAGTTATAAGGACGTTAATCCCTGTCATATGTATTTGTGTTACCAGTAATTGAATTTGTGTCGTATTTAACACGTTTATGTTGGTCGATGATGACAAAAAAAAACAAAAAAAGACAACACTTTTTTTTTTTTTTAAACAAACCATAACTTTAAGTTGTGTGTAAAATAATGACTTCCACGGCGATTCCGTGTCCAAGTTACACTACTCATCTGGGGACTGCTTGTGAAATTACAAATTTATATATTTTATTGTGGCTGGCTGATTAATTGGTCCGACATTAAAAACAATTTTTTTTACTTTACAAAGTCATCTTGTGGGCCGGATTAAACCCCTTTGTGGGCCTGATCCGGCCCGCGGGCCGTATGTTTGACACCACTGTTCTAAAGGGTCTTGATAGATGGATGATAAGATCCAACAGAAAAAGCTCTGAAGTTGGACAGTAGACCACATACCCATCCCTGAGGCCCTTGGAGTCCTGGGGAAGCTGCTGGAGGGATGATTGATGAGGGCTAAATTTGCTCAAGTCTTTTGGAGGAACGTACTTTGGTTTGACTTGTTTCCTTAGGCTGTGAGAAAGAACGGACTTTTACTGACGTACGACAACAACAAACGATAGATCTTACTGTCATCATACTTGTTAATCGTGATCTGATGTATCTCAGGACCCAGTGACTCTGTTATCTGGTTCAGAATCAAAGGCAAAGGGTGCAATTTCTCAATTGTTTCCTAAAGAAAATACAGTAAAAGCTCTGTCAGCATGTGTGGAAGGGAAAAATATGCAACTGCAAAAGTGCACATACACAACAACAACCAAAAGAAAGCAAACAGATAAAACAATGTAATAATAACACACTGTTATGCTAAATATAGTCAAACTGATTGAGAGGAATACGGCAAATTAAAAAATGCCCCTTTTCAGGGTTGCTGTCAGTCACTACCATTTAGAATTGTCATTACTGCCCACCTAGTGCCAGTGTCATTGTCATGAACAGTTCAAGTTGGCCATAAACCAAAGTGCACCTGGTTTGTTCATGTTAAGACATTCATCACACCTGTCACAACGAAGACGAAAAAAAAACAATACTTAAGTTCACCACAGTGACCACACCCAACTGCAGTACACATATACACAACTGGCAGGCGCTAGTGTGACAGCCAGGATAACAACACCAAAATATTGTGTATCTATTCTACAGGCCACCAGACTGTCGAATCAACACACTATTGTGCAAATGTGACGTCTTTCAACACATTTCCAAAAAGAAATAAATTGGTCATTGTGCATTTAAAGCTTCATCGGAATGGAAGAATCTACCTCACTCACTTACAGCGATCATCTCTTCGTATGTCTTGAAATCATCTCTACTTGTTCATTGCCAAACAATGTTTAGCAAACATCCTGCCATTCCTTGCAGTTCCCTTATCTGTTGGTTTCCGCTCGCAATAACACAGCTTTGAATATATCAGGTAGGGTGACAGGATGTAAGCTGCTCTTATTAGAAGGGCACATATTGAGCCTTGTTTTTTTCACAGCTTTCCTTCCTCATGTTTTTTTTTTTTTTTTCATCTAAGAAACTCGGGGCGGTAATTAGCGAACCGCCAGGCTTCCCGTTCTGTCTCTGTTGGTCATTGTCATTTTTCGTGTTTCTTGGATGGTTGTGACTGCAAAGACAAATTTCCTGTGTGTTTTACATACTTGGCCAATAAATCTGGTTCTGATTCTTATGTAAAAAAAAAAAAAAATGCTGGGCCATTTTTGCATTTTTCACATTTTTACATTTATGGAATGAAACTGAATGCAGACATCCCAAAAAGGTGTTGTTTTTTTGTTTTTGTTTTTTTAAATGACCATAAGTGATTATCACAGGAAAGCGACAATATGCATTATTTCAGCATGAAAAGGACCGAATTATGGTGACCATCACAACATATAAACATTATCACCTAACCAACTTTTGCTTTACTTGTGTTTTACTGCACGGTGAATGACTGGTTAGCACGTCCGCCTCCCAGTTCTGAGGTCTCGGGTTCAAGTCCAGGCTCCGGCCTTCCTGGGTGGAGTTTGCATGTTCTCCCCGTGCCCACGTGGGTCTTCTCCGGGTACTCCGGTCTCCTCCCACATTCCAAAGACATGCATAGCAGGTTAATTGGGCGCTCCGAATTGTCCCTAGGTGTGCTTGTATGCTTGGATGGTTGTTCGTCTCTGTGTGCTCTGCGATTGGCTGGCAATCAGTCCAGGGTGTCCCCCGCCTACTGCCCACAGCCAGCTGAGGCTCCAGCACCCCCCGCGACCCTTGTGAGGAATAAGCGGTCAAGAAAGTGGATGGATGGATGGAAGTGTTATACTGGTGTGACCCCCCCACCCCCCCCACCCCCGGCAAGGACCATTTAACCCCAAACCCCACTACAGGATATGCACAAACAATACAAGGGCATAAAATTCTGTTCTGAAAGTGACAAACTCAAATTTCCTTCATACCTGATCCTTCAGACAGATTATGTCTACCAGCAGGCCATGAAGCACAGCCAGTCGCAGAGGTAGATCAACATAACCATCAAAAGAGCTCATTGGGACCTCAGTGCATGGATTGGATACTGTTTGGAGAAAGCCCCTCATTCTGTCCAAGTGCTGTTGTAAGAAGTCATTCATAAATAGCATGTACTCCTCCTTCTCTCCAAACCTGCAGTAGAACAATTGAGGTGTAAATTCAAAGAGAATTATGATTCTCTTTTCTTGAAAATATTCATTAAGGTATTTTTTTTAACTTATGCATAATTAAGACTGGCATAGCAAAGAAAGGTGCTCACAGAGCGAAGTTTGCCAAGTTCTGGATGACTTTGGCAGTTAGGGTGAGTGTGCGCAGGGTATTTGGCTCTGGGTATGGTTGTGTCAAGCCAAAAAGAGATGGACTGAGGACAGCGGGACACAAGAAACGAAGGAAGAGGGATGCAGAGATGAGACGTTGGCCAATCTCTGGTCTTCCTTGGTCTTCACACAGTTCTGTCCAACTTGAAAAAATCTTGTTCAACTCTTCAGGAAAGTGTCTAAAAACAATGAAATATTTATTAAAGTTGAAAACAATAATGAAGATCCAAAAGTGATGGGTTTTTTTTTCTTTTATGTGAGCTTCGTTATCTTACCCGTGGAGGTCAATAATTTTCCGTACCACCTCATCACACACTTGCCTCAAGTGCCTCTGGTTGTTTGATAGTTCAGAGGCATGACACTTGCGGGGGTCAACTTCGCAATTGTACCCCATTACATAGAGACGGATGATGAAGTCTCCTGAAATGGAGGCAAAAGAGAGCGCCGTGAAAGTATTTCTAATCTAGGAGGACGCCAGTTCAATTGAACATATTTACCTAGTGTGTCGATGAGGTATTTTTGTCCAACCAGCTTCATATATTCATCAATGGCTTTCGTGGCAATTGTGTTCTCTCTGAAGATAAGAGCCTCCTTCTCTCCAAGACGTTCAATTTCGGCAGTGCCCAAGTCAACAAGAAACTCCTGAAACATAATATGTTATAAGAACACATCGTGTTAATTACATGAGCTTGAGTTTGAACATTTATGTTCTCCATGCTCCCTCTCAGAGATGTCATTATCAAATTTAAAGGTAGCTTGCACCACTAGGCTGCAGATGACCAACACTAGATGATGTATTACCTTTACCCTATAGATGAAGTAAGTCAGTGGCTCTAGCTGACCAAAGACACCAGTATTTAAAAGCTGAGTGAAAGAGGGGATTGACTTTCTGCTGATAAACAACTAGCGGAGCAGCCTAGTTAGCTAGCAAGTCTTGTTTAGCGTTTTTGTGAATTTGGTGAACGCGCTGTAGGCATTGCTGGGTGTTCCAGCAGTTGCAGCTGTCACCCCTGGAATTTGGTGTCAAAAAGTAGACTACATTTTAGACTCGCACAAACTAGGTCTATGTAAAGACGCACGCTAAACGTGTTTAGGCAGGAATTCCAGTAGGGCTTGATTGTTTTGATATTTTTTTTTCTTTTATTGTGGGAAGCATTCCCACATATGTTATTGTGATTATTATTCTCCACACTTTTTTTGCCACGTAACAACTCCCACATAATACATTCAGTTTACACTGTTCAAATTTCAACTAGCTCAAAAATTCACGCCTCCCGGGGTATATATATCGTATGATTCCACATTATTGACCGCATTTGCACAATTTAACTTATCAACGTTTTCCCATTCATTTTCAATGGGACAGACATTGAACTTTTTCTAAGAACACTTTCCACGCCCACTTCCATACATGTAACTTATTATCATTACCAGGTGTTTTACACTGCTTGGTGGAACAGTTGGCAAAGTGCATTGTCCAGTAACTAGGAGGTCATAATTTCATAATTTATCTCTCACTTTACTTCATAAGCATTCCATATGCATTCAAATCTTCGCATTCAGCTATTGGCATTCAGCTTTCAGCATTCCCACGCAATTTCTCCAGAAATTGCACTTAGTCTAGTTAACCATATAATGTTGTGTGTGTGGGGGGGCGTGCGTGGGTGTGCGGGCGTGTGTGGGGGTGTGCACGTGCGTGTGTGATTGTGTATTGTGTATTGTAACAATGTAAATCCCTTTGTGAGTTGAGTTGAGTTGAGTTGAGTTGAGTTGAGTTGAGTTGAGTTGAGTTGAGTTGAGTTGAGCTGAGTTAAGTTGAGTTGAGTTGCGTCCTCTCAAATTTAAAATACTGCTGACTCGAAAAAGTCAAGTTGCACCGAGGCATCTAAAGTGCAACCTGTGGTTATAATCTATCTGATCAATATTTTGGGTGCAACAAATCTTTGGCATTAAAGCCATGGTCATGTCATGCGTGATGTTATGAAGAATATAAGAAGATAAAACATACTGTATTACACTCAACCTCAGCAAAATGCATCAAATAATTAAGTGTGTATTTTCCCTTTTTTTGTTTTGTTGTTTGCCGTTTTGTAGATTTGTTTGATATTAACAGTTTTTGACACTTGATGTATGACTGAAATGCATGTCCAATAAAATCTTATTTTTTTTTATAATGCTGGAGCATATTATTTCCATATTCATTAAAAAAAATAATAATCTAAAAGTCACAAATAAGACAGGAAAACCAGAGTCCCCCAACCAATAGTAATGCACCTTATAGGTTTCAATGTTAAAACCTTTTCCACATGTTTGTATTTGGGCTGGGTTTTAAAAATTGAATAATCAATATCAAATCGATTTCCCCTTTTGGGCCTGATGTTGATTTATAAAACCATGAAACCATTAAATATAAGACAATAGAATTTTAAAATATTTTTTTTGTGTATCTTACTGTTTTCTTGAACATCATTTCAGTATTTTCTTACATTTATGAAACATCTGACTTACTGCACAATTCAGAGCCATTTTAATACATAATTACAATTATTGAATTAGAATTATGAAAATATTTTCATCTCACCCTTGCTGGTGTCAATGTTTGTGTAACACTTAAGTAATTATAACGTGTTCCTTTTATTATTAAAGTAAATCATGTAACCAGTTACTGCTTCAGCAACATTTAATTTGGTATTTAGTGTTGGTGGAGTTTTTATCATGTCCTTGATATTTAAGAAGAACGCATGTTCCATAGTTAATCTACAGTATATCGGATTGAAATGAAGTAAATCAAATCAAATCGAACTGAACTCTTGTGAATCAATATCAAACCGATTGAGGAAATTAGAATCAATACCTATCCCTAGTTTTTACCTTTGCTTTGCCGATACTCTGCAGCACGTGCACAAGTGCCCCGGCCAGCTCCTCCTTTTCTTTCACATTCAGAAGTGGCTCCAAGCTTTTGCACATTTCCACATGATTCACAGTCACATACTCAGCAAACTCCTTATATTTCTCCATAGGTAGAACCTGTAGATTCTGAAAACGGGCCTTGATGCGGAGAGAAGCCTGTGGCCCCAGATTCTCTTTGGCGCACCCAGTGCCTGAAAGCTTGTAAGGAATTATGGGATACCATTTCTCCTGATAGGTCCTCCCTCGGATATCGGCTAAGAGTATATTCACACTACCCAGTGGCTGCAAAACAAACTCATCTCGGGAGTGGCGCTTTTTCTTGGGATCGTCTTCGCGGAAAAGGTGCAAGGTGACTTGTGAGATGCAGGGAAGATTATCAAGTTCAAAGAACTCTCCCCAGAATAACTGACATCCCCTTGGAACGCCTCCGCTGCCACTCAGGTTTCCTGAAGAGCCGGTAGAGCTTTCCCCAGCCTGACTGGACACCTTTCCAACGGGGCGAGTGGTGGTACGAGCAAACAGAGTCCCATCCAAGTGCACCTCACAGTAATAACGCCGTTTGGGTGCCAGATCCTTTGCTTCCTTCACCCACAGATTTAAGGAGTTCTCTGTACGCTCAATGTTATCCTGGGAACACAATTACTGTACATTTAGTACGTAAGTGACATTTTCAGTAGCATTGTCTATGATGGTCATTTTGGACCAAAAAAATCACCTTATTGGGCTGGGCAGCCCTTCGCAGGTCTTCAATCCAACGATCACGCTCTGCAGCTGAGGAGCAGCCAAAGCAGTGTGTGTTCTCAGAATTTATTACCTATAAAATACAAAATATTAAATATACATAAAGCAACACTTTTTCATCATCTTTTAACTTAAGTACAACCATTTTGACGCTCATTTTAAGATTAGCTACAGTGAATTGCAGCGCCAAGCTCAAACCAATTTACCCTAAATTGTTTTACTATTTTACATTAAGTCACTGTAGCCTTTTGGTAAAAGTACTTGATGTTACCAGGAAGGACCTGACCAAGCAACATTTTACATTCAAAACAAAGAATGCATGGCTTGAAAAGGACTGTACCTCAAAACAATACTTCTCCCCTAAAATGGAGCTGTGGACTGGCCTGATCACAGTACTGGCATCTGCATTTAGATCCAGACTTCCAACCGGGCTCACTGGAATCGATACAGACTCCTTGGATCCATAGTGCCTTCAATAAAAACACAATGAAAGTTCTGTCACAATGAAATCATGACGGTCTTATAGACCTTGACTTGGACAAATATGGAGCAATGTAATGTACCTTCTGTTATTGCTGCCGAGTAATCTGTTCTGATTTTATATATATATATATATATATATATATATATACTTGTGAATGGCGTGAGTCAGGATGTGACCTAAAATTTGAATTTACCTGCTTCCTTTGTTTAGCCCCATGTGGTTGAGTTGAGTGTTGCTATTTCTCTTGGCCTTGTTCTCAAGTCGTCGCTTTATCAGTGCCTTCAGGGTGAAAGGTAACTACATTTAAAATGCATTTGAAACATGTCGTTAACCATTCTATGTTTGACGTATGCCACACTCACCCGCACGCCACCGTCTTCTTTCTTTGGTCGAGGGCCGGCATGGTCAGGACTACATTCTAAAAGGAACACATGTGAGACATAAATAAGAATGAAATGCTCACTCCTACTGTAAATTAACTCCACAACTCATATGTGCATTTCCACTGGAGAAATGTTGACATTTCAAACATTCGCTAATACAGGATGCGGTTTTAAGCAGAGGTGGCAAAAGTACTCATACACTGTAATTAAATGCAAGTACAGAAACTTGTCAAAAAATTTATGTAAAGGCACATTGATTCAATTTAGGAAAAGTAAAAAAAAGAAAAGAAAAAAGTACACAGCCTGAAATGTAATTACAGTAAGTACAAATGTTTACTGTCAGTTATATAGTGATCTAGTCAGGCATTAAAGTTATTTAAATTCTTCAGCAAATACACCATAAATGTTGATGTTGGGTTAATTGCTATTTTAGATTGATATACACGAATATGCGTGCAATTATACATATTACATGATGACTGTCTCCTAAATTTTATTAAACAATATTAAATATTCCCAATACAGCATTTGTATTATTATTTAGATGTAATGCCATACTTATCTTTATTACTAAATTTACATGTATTTAATATTTCAACGTATATAAATTACACAAGTAATGCTTCAATATATTTTCCTTTTCTTTTAACTTGTGCTTGAGCATTTAAAAATAATTTTAATCATGGGTGTATAGTTCACACATTAACTATAAGAGAGTTCCACAACATGAGGGAAATATTCCTATGTACTGCAAAGTCTTAATTATGTACAGTAAATATTTAACAACTACTTTTTATAATACCGTATATGCGTCTTATTCCACGTTTGTTTACTTTTTTGAATAATCATGAGATTAGCGTGAGATATGAGCACATATTTGCACATTTTCACCCCCTGATGGAGGTCATGAAATTTCAAAAACGGAAGCTGTTTTTGCCCCATGTCCCACAGTTTATCTATTCACATCTTTTTCTTTTTCTTTCTTTCTTTCTTTCTTTCTTTCTTTCTTTCTTTCTTTCTTTCTTTCTTTCTTTCTTTCTTTCTTTCTTTCTTTCTTTCTTTCTTTCTTTCTTTCTTTCCTTTGTTAGGAAAAAGTCGACAGAAAAAAAAAATACTGAATTAACTTCCAGATAACTGAAAAATGTACACAAGTACGGTTACAACCTATTTTTACTTGTTCCAAACCCTGTTTGCTTACATTACACTCTTACGCTTGTTGCCACTTACCCAACGCCCCGCCGCATACAATCCATCGTCTGAATCCCATCATTTAGCACGAATGGTCTTGTTTTATCAATATGTCCCCATGTAACACTCCCTGCTCTTTCTCTGGGAGTCCAACCAGCAAAAATCAATGGTACCCCTATGATCTACTGATCTCGAATGAAAATTGGACTATGTCCTCTCCTTTCACTCGGCCAAGAACAACTTGTGATGCTATCTGCCACAAAAAAAAAGAGGAAGCAATTTGACATTCACACTCTCGGATAAACATTCTGCTATTTCCTCTGTGGCTGTCTGCAGGATTCAGACATCACATTTCTCTGATGTCAGTACGGTGGCGCTGCTGTTTTGGAGGCAAGTGTGTATGAAATGGTCACCCTATTTTTAAAATGAATTATCCATTTATTGACCTGCATCGATGTCCACAAGATTCTGCATGCTGAGGTTGGACAGGCAGCTGTTAACACGATTTCGGGTCCACATTGTTGGCTGGGGACATATACAGAAGCAAAACCCTAAATATTTTTGCATCTGAAAACAGGATTGTGTGGATTGTGTGGATGTTACTTCTTCCTCGGTGCAGATGAGAATCTGACCATCTTGAAGAACACAGTTGCTAATGTTCCATAAGGTAACCTCTTGAGATTGCGCCCACTGGTTTTTCTGGAGCTCTGTGGACACAGCTTCATTCTCACCTTCAACCAAACACAGTCAGCAGACAAACAAGCGTACAGTTAACCAAAATGCATTGATGCAAAAGCCTTCCTTAATTCTGATGAGAAAACAAAGCATGAAGAACATGCAGCTTTTCTAAACCAGCAAAAATTGGACCATGCATATGCTTGCTGGCCTCTGTTTTTTTTTGTATCTCCTCATCACTCTTGGCCACTCCCATTTGAAAAGTGGAAAGTGATGCTATCTGTCTTACAAGACACACAGAGCTGCACACTTCCTGTGAGTTTTCCTTCAATGCTCATTTCCACCAAAATTGAAACACAGCAATGTATAAAAATATATTAAATAGCCAAATAAACTCCATTGATCCGTGTATATAAATTTGTCTCAGTCTTAATTTCTTGCTATGACAGAAAATACACATTCCTCATCATTTTCTTTCAGGCAGATATTTTCACCTCATTCTTTTCTTATACAGTTTATTTTGGAGGGTACTTTTTGTATCATTTATTGAACAAAGCCCAAAATTTCAATTTGGGCTTGAATTAGATGGGGCTTTTCAGATTATTTTTCTGAAGATTTCTTGCGTGATTTTATAATTCTTTTGCTTTTATCATATATTTGCATATGCTCGACGTTGACATTTTACATGATCTGATTGTCTCCATGCATTCAATAGTTAAATGTGTTACTAGTCGTTATCATTAAAACATTTGATGCCTGAATTTATTTCCAATAATTTAAAAAAATCTATTTTTTTGTGTGTGTCTTTGCTTTCAAGGTGAAGTTAAATTAATTATTTTAGTATAGCACATATAACAGGTCAGTATTCCTTAACCTTATTGAAAGCACTAAACCTCACCAGTTTTCTATGTTCCAAACTCTATTTTATTCCATCCATACATAATTTTCTTGACCGCTTACTCCTGACAAGGGTCGCGGAGGTGCTGGAGCCTATCCCGGCCGGCTTCGTGCAGTAGGTACACCCTGGAGTGGTTGCCAGCCAATCACAGGGCACACAGAGACGAACAACCATCCACACTCACACGCACACCTAGAGACAATTTGGAGCACCCAATTAACCTGCCATGCATGTCTTTGGAATGTGGGAGGAGACCGGAGTACCCGGAGAAGACCCACGCGGGCACGGGGAGAACATGCAAACTCCACCCAGGAAGCCCGGAGCCTGGACTCGAACCCGAGTCCTCAGTACTGGGAGGCGGACGTGCTAACCACTCTCCACCGTGCCGCCCCAATTGTAACCCACTATGCTAATTCATAATTCATCAAATCTGACATTAACAATACCTGTATCAATACCTATCTATTTTACATATGACTCACTTGACTCGAAGGTTGCATTATTAACACCTCACCTGCTAACAATGTAGAGGTGCTGTTCCGACTGTGCAGTCTGGGCCTTTTGAGCTTCTGAGAAACAGACCTCCAGTACTTTCTGAAGCGGGTCCCTCCTCCTTGCTCAGCGTCTGCAGCGGCGTCTGCTGCAAGGGGTGCTGACGGTTCTCCCTGAGGTGTGCCGGCAGCGCTGGACGAGTGGGTCAGGGTGGCAAAAAATGACACGGGAGGCAAAGAAAGGGCCCTTTGGAAGGGATTCTTTCCCGTTGAGTTTATCTTGGGTGCTTTGTCTTCCTCACTCAGGGCCTTACGCCACAATTGCATCTTGTTCCATTTGTTGCCCTTCTGAATCCTTTCAGTTGTAGACGAGGAAGAGGCAGCTCCGTCTTCAGTCATAAGATGAAGTGATTCCTTTGAGGCAGTTTCCCATTTGTATGTGTTGAGGGGGTCAGTGGTCTCAGTTGCTTGTCCCTCGAGATGATCTGCAAGAGGATTCCTCTTCTCTGGTGACCCTTCTTCTGTTAGAGGAGAAGCAGGCTCCACTTCATTTTGCTCCTCAGTTCCCATTTTAATGATCAAGCTGTTAATGACATTAGTATCTTTTCCGGGTTGCATGTAACAAAAAAAAAAATCAAAAATTGTGCAATATATGCAGTTAATTGGACAGCCACCAATTTTCCCAACTGACTTACCTTTAGCTCGGATGTATTCGTGTGTAATGAGTGATATGAAAACACGCTGGTTCTATCTGCATCATTTCATCATTTCCTGTTTCCAGTCGACACATCATGAAACCTCCTGCAGGCCTGTCTGTGGTCGCTTTGGTGCTGTACACAACTCTTTACTTCATCACACTCTTGTTGCCATATATCTTTACTTAATCCTTTTCATATCATGTTCTTGTTTTTTCCCCTTTATGTGCAGTTTTTGCCTTGGATAGAATTTTGTTTTATGTTGTGATTTATTTGAAAGAAGCTTAAATTTGCAAACAATACGTTGTGTCATGTGTAGGTGTTGCCTCAAACAAAATCGAGTCACGTTGCCTCCCACATCTGTGAGATAAATTGATGGTGCCTAAATAAATATGTTATTTACCTAATAACTTACATCATACCATCATCCATTCTCTTTTAATGACGAAACGTTAATATTTTCAGATAAAATCATACACACTGAATTCATACCAAGTACGTGGCTACTAATTATCCTTATCTTTTCATGAATACTTATTGGCACTGCACATGAGCATTATGGTAATACACAAGGGTGACGGTAGCAACCGATCTGTTGGTGGTGTAATGACTGTTAAATTAGTTTCCTGTCTAGCAAGGCACACTTCCTGCACGTTGGTTTGACAGATACTGAAAACCACTTCCTGTGTTCGCACTGCTCTCTACACTGCCACATTTCATGCACATTTCAATTAGTTTTTTAAATGTCATGTGATCAATATTTCTTGATTATTTTATTCATTTAAATGTAATGATTATGCCATAAAAAACATTATTTCCATCTATTCTTTACCGTTGTCTTCATTAGGGTCGTGCGATTGTTTATAATACACTGTATAAAAGACTTACGTGAAATTATGCAACAGGGACAAATTTCAATATCATAAACTTTTTGGAAAATTGGGCCTTTGCCATTACATGCTGTTAATGAAGGGAGCAGGACCCATGAGCTACTGTAATCAGCCACCAGGGGGCTTTACATCTTCTGATGCAACGTTAAAAACATGCCTAGCAGCCACAATAATGAGAGTGCGCTAGAGTGTCATAGCAGTACTTTATTACTCGATTAGTTAAATCAAGTCATAATTACTGGCTTCTTACTAACGTGACAAGAAATGCTAGAAATAAACTTTCTGTTCAGATTAACTACTACTACTACTACTACTACTACTAATAACAACAAAAATAAAAACAACAACAACAACAACAACAACAATAATAATAATAATAATAATAATAATAATAATAATAATAATAATAAGAAGAAGAAGAAGAAGAAGAAGAAGAAGAAGAAGAAGAAGAAGAAGAAATGTAATACTAATGAATGCTTAAGTTCTGCACTTAATCAAAACTCGCAAAAGAATCACTTTAAAAAAAAAAAGTTTATTTTCTCTACCTTTGACTTTTACATCTTGAGACAGTACATATATTTTTTTCCGATCTGGAAGTAATACAAACAGCTTTCTTTGGAAAACAAAACTTTGTCCAAAAGGGCCCATTAGTATGAGGTGTGTTAAAAACATTCTAGGTGTCACAAAATATACAGTATGCAATATTTCAAACCCAAACTGAACTGTGATTGCCCCCATAATGTAATCGCCCTGGAGAACAGTATGTACGTGACCTCGGCTTCCTGTTGACAATCAGCATTTTCCCCCCACGTGTTTCTAAATAGTATGCTATGTGTCAGGTCGTCATGCAATGAGCTGAGTGAGTGATGATGAGCCCAATGAGACCAAACTTGCTATAGGGAGCATCACATCACCAGTGATGAGTCATGGAAACACCAGAGACTTCAGTGGAAGAGTTGGACGTCACCAAGGCCTAGGAAAACAAGACAGTCATGACGATTACATTCCTGGATGTTTGGACATTGTCCATTGTGAATTCTGCTTCAGGGCCAGATGAAACGCATCGCATCCACAAAGAGATCCAGTGACGTTTGTTTTGTTCAGTGTGGGACAAGAGGAGAGAGTTGTGGAAGGACCATTCATGGATGACAACTTGACTGCTTCACATTGCCCAAGAATAACTGGCTGGAGCAACCTCGCTGCTCTCCCTCTTTCCCAAACTCGAGGGGGTCATCCAGGGCACCTGCTTTGAAAATGTGGATTCTAGCAATATGGCCGTGCCATGGAGGTGCATAGAAAGAAGAGTCCTTACAGGAGTACATGAAGATGTGGCTGGGTGATTTTTGCTGCTGTCGACTGAAGATGACATCACAGTTGCTCAGGGCTTAGCTAGCAAACAATGACGGCTTACCTGTTTTTCCCAAGCAGAGCCGTGATTGGTTGTTACATGAGCCCTGAGCAGCTGTGATGTTGACTGCAAGTGTCAAAATGGCCGCCCACTGAGGTGGAGAAAAACGGCTGAATTTAGCTCATATTCCACAAACGCAATATTACTCAATCAGTATACCGTTTAGACTAGTGCGGGCGCGTACAACATATTATAGTAAACACAGTACAATGTTTGGGTTGACTTTAACTGAGTATGTATTCAAATAAAAATAATCATTTGCTTCCATTTTGTAATTGTATTAGGTTGTCATAAGGCTTTCTTCCACATAGTTAGTAATAGTTAGTTAGTTTAATTCAAATTGTCCTTAAGTGTAAATGTGAGTGAAAATGTTGTTTTTTTTGTGTGTGTGTGCAATAGAACAGGCTCCAGCACACCTGTATCTCATACGAGGTAGCTATATAAAATAGATGAAATGATGGTCCAAAATGTATTATCTAGTTACAAATGTACATTTAAATTCGATCTATGCCGTTTCCAGTCGCGCGTACAGCAGTGACAGGAAGAAATGTTATACCACTAGATGGCAGAAGAAACGTTTCACCCGTTTACCCAACTGTTGCCATTTGTTCAACTAGAAAATAGCTTGTGTTCAACTCAACAGGATAGACCCAGAATTCACCCTTAAAAAAAGTGAGCAGAGTGAGACGAGAATCATCATTTCCATACTGACAGTATATATATATATATATATATATATATATATATTTCTCCATTTTTGTTTCTGCGATTCAATGTAAAATATACATTGGCTCGCAAATGGGTGGGGGGCACTGGTATAACGTGCACGTCTGTTACGAGATCGGTGGAGTCTTAAATGTCAGTAAATCTGGGCCTTTGTAAAAATGAGCAGCAGCACAACAGACTTCTTTCATTATATCGTGGCTTGTGCTGAAGAATCCAGCTGCGCTTTCCTCATTCAAAAAAAACCGCAGAGCGTCATCTGACAGCAGTCATTCACGTTACCATTTTTGAAGTCAAGCAAAAATGAAACGATTAATGAATGTGATTATTGACATGGTTAGTTTGAAGACCGTCTAAGGTCTTTCTAAATCGTTTCGGTCCCACCTTCTGGAGAGCGCGATACATTTATTTATTTATTTTCGTGGGGCCACGATTGCGGCAGAGTGTCTAAACCTGCTGACGTCAGTGGGAGGGTTGATGATGTAACGGGTTGGTCTGAGGCAGGAGGAGGAGACTGAAACTCACTGGACGACGGATATGGTCCTCCCCTGGTCACCTTTCATCCACCACAGTAGGATTTATCTCAACTTCGCGAGTGCCAGTTGGGTCGTAATCCACACCGCGTCCCCTGCAGTCGGAACCCGAAGAAGATTAGGCAGCGGCTTGATTCAGCGGCTACATGGCAAGCTAGCACAGCGAGGCTAACTAGCGTTAGCTTTTCCTCCAGCTCATCTCCCGAAGCCCGGCGAAGTGGAGAATCGATGACAAGAATGGCCACTTCACTCGGATAACCCAAGAAACGACCAAAATTGCGCCCAAGCCCTTCCAAAACAAACACCTGCTTAAATAACTGGTAAGTAGATATTCAGCTCCATACTGACTACTTAACAGCAATTTGAAAAGTTCATGTTTGGCTTGCAGTGTAACTGTCAGCATTACTGTTGTGTAATGTATGTTAACAGTGAACTAAAACTGCTGACTGTCCCCTTCAGCGTTCATAGTTTGATTTTAAAAGATCAACAGTCACATAATTTGTCTACTTAGCTCGAGCTTGATTAGTAGTGGAACAGCTTATTAAGGAGGTTTCTGTGCTAGTCATGTGTATTTATATAAATTGGTCACTGTTCAACTTATGACAAAAATAAAAATTCAAAATATAAGGTCTACAGACCAGAAAATTGGACAACTGAGTAATTTCTCTGCATGTTCGCCTGACATTTTGTTTTGACGTGTCTCCAAAGTTTCTGACAGACCCTGAAGCATGACGGTAATTATTGATGAGTGTGAGCATAGCTGTAGTGTGTCATTATTTTGTGTGTACTATCCTGGTTATTATTATTAGTCTTACGACCATCCCTGATCCCCACTTACGTAGGACTAGGACGTTGGCTCCCAGCCTCCCTTGCAGCATTTGCTCACAAACATGTATCATCTTGCTGAACAAGCAGAACACGAAGATCATAATAATCACTCTTTGCACTTCCCTGAAATGACATCAAGCATGCTTGCAGACTATTTGCTTCTAGTAATAACTTGTTTATTTTCACAAACACACAGTATCCACAATTGTATCTGTGCATCATGGCTACTGTAGCGTTCCCTTAACAGTTTCAATCTTCTCTTGCATTGTAAAGCATGGTCAGTTTCCATATTCTATCACTGTACATGGAGTGCCATCTCGTGACCTGTGCAGTAGCTTTAGTTGGACATACAGTGGAACCTCTGTGTTCGGCCGCAGTCCATCTGTGATTATTAATATTTTGATCAATGATTCCCCATAGGAAATTGAGAATTAAAACACATACATGCAACTCACTTTACAGTTCACATTCTGTTTTGAGACACATTAAACTTTTTTTTTGCTACGCTACTACTGGGAGCAATCATTTTGAATTGTTGTTTAATGGTTGTCATTAAATTTGTGGTATCAGTCAATATTTGGGTTAAGGTAAAAATTCAGGTTGAAACATTCTGGATAACACAGTTACTCCAGTACATAACCCGATCTAAACCGCAGCGCATGGCAACGTCATTATGTAAATAGACATCATTTCCGCTTTAACTTTCCACGGTCAATAAAAGAGATTTATATTCATGTCATTCACCACACTAAATAAAGTAGTCTTTATCCTCCTTTTTCCAAAAGTGTGGTTCTCTGCTGAATTGCCATGTTTCGCCTTTTTCCCCCTACTTATGCTTGTGTATTTCCAGTGGGTTGCACACCAGATAGACCATCTACTGTAGCATTTTCTTTTCACCATAGACAGAAAATAATGTGAAAGGTTGTGAATAAATCAATGTATACTAGTTAGGCTCATTAGGTGAGATGACCGCCATGCATAAAAGTAGTTTCAAGATTTTCAAGAACAGAGCATGCACAGAACACAAACCAACGATCACCTTTATATGACAATAATTTTCGGGTTAGAAGACGGGTAACCCAGGGGTCTTATTCAGGTTTTTATAAATCCGAATTACAACATATTTGGGTTTTTGTGCATTTACATGGCTTTTCAAAACACAAATATTGCCAATATTTCAGTTTTGAAAGGGTTATTGACTGCAATCAAACAGTCGTTGAAGTAAATCCACCTGGATCAATGCTTGAGTTCACTATGGATTGATAGTATAATGCGTTAGCTGTTATCCTTAGTTAACTAAACCCTACAACTGCTTTGGTAAAAACCGCAAGAATATGTCATTGCAGTGCGATTTTCATTGAGATGTTACTACTATCTTTACATTGTGTGGGATTTAAAGCTGCTCAATGCAGGAAATTGAATTTCGATTCGCTACTGCCACGTGTGGACGAAAAATGAACCTGCACATTCCCTAATTCAACTGCACGCTTTGTGCATGACATCACATCGTCATCCGCTGACAGTGGTCGGGAAATTACATCCCGAATCCAGTCTGTAAACTATTGGCCAGAAGCTTGCAAGAGCTTGCAAGAGTACCCATAGAGTACCCGTAAAAATCCAAGGTATTAATCTGCTAATTATAAAATGCTTGAGTCATAAATTGTCAACTAACTTAAAAGGCTACTGTAAACATGTTGCTACATAGAACAGCTTTAAGAGAGACACCACAGCTGTTGTTTTTCAAATTCGGACGAGACCTAGTCAAGGTTGGGGAGGAGGATAGGTTGTAGTGGCTGCACTTGGTAACTCTTACAAGCAAAGGAACTCAACTCTATGTCGTTTGTATTTATTTTTCAATATAAAGCAATGTCAACATCATATTGGATGCATTCGAATTATGCATGTTACGTTAATTGAACTTGTTTTACCTGGTGAAGGACTTGTCTTTACCAGAGAACACAAATTATTGAATTTGCTGTAATGCTCAGCAATAGTGCCTCTTGTTCACCGAAACTTGACATTTTTCATTTAGTGTTGTCTAGTCGATAGCATTTTGAAAAATGTAGCAGAATGCTGGAGAGACAACGGCAACTAGAAATAGTTGGGCTGGAAATTTATACGGCGATTCCACCTTTGAGCGTTTGCAAAGGATCAGTTTTCTCACTTTCTGACTGGGGCATTTGAGGTTCCACTGTACATCATTTTACTTTAACGCTCTCTGGTTTGCAGTGATGCTGTTTGTTGTGGTCTGTTGTGCAGCCAGTGCTGCATTCCTTGATCAGTGATTGATCATCTCTTCTGATCCATGTTTTAGATTGTTAGGCTTCACAGTACAGTACAACACACTCACACGAATAATTCAAAATAGTCTTCTAGACACCTAAATTCTACACTTGGGTCTTCTGTTGTAAAGCCCGATGAAGCCATAAAGCGCTAGCATTCTGGCATTGCTTTTACAGCTAATGCGATGCCTCAAATCGTCTTTTTTCCTCTCTTTTCCAAATCTATATTTTATTTTCAGGTTGTTGGTGTTGCTGCAGTTCCAAACATGGTGCAGAAGTACCAGTCACCCGTGAGGGTCTACAAGTACCCTTTTGAGCTGGTGATGGCAGTAAGTGTCTTTACTTTCCACCTGTCTAAAGGAATATTGCATGTTATTGATGCAGTGTTATGTAATAGTAGCAAGCATGTTCTCGTTCCCCATGTAAGAAATCTTCTGAATAACACACCTTCCATGACAAGCAGAAACTTGTTCCATGACAAATTGGAAAAACTATTTTTTGTTTTTCATAGTGGAAATCCTTGATGTGGAAAACTACTAAAATACTTGTACCTGGCTTAATCAGAACTTTATAAACAAATGCTGTTCGAATGTTTTAGATAAATAATAGTTTTTAGCTGGGTTTCAATTACAGGTTTTCGCAAAACAAAAGCAATATTTATACAATTTCGATAAAGAGCAATTTCTACTTGTAGGTGTTTCCAATGGAGAGTATTTGGCTTCTGAGGCGTAATTCTCTATAGCTAAATCGCTTTGTGGTTAAAATGAATGGTTATACCCTCAAAAGGCAGTTCCAACACAAAATCAAGTGGCTTTTGGCCCTTTACTTCCCACATACGTGACCAGGCGGGGTCACATGACTAGTGGAAACGTAAAAAATGTGTTTCCATGTCACTTTTGCAATAAACTTCTATATATACATCTCAAAAGCTGTCTCATTAGAGAAGGGGAACATTTTTACGATATTTGAGAAGTTTTTCGAAATTCATATGTTTCCATTACCAGTTTACTTTTACGCAATTTGTATTTTGCACTTTACCCCCAGGGTAATGGAAACACAGCAACTGCTCCTCCTACAACACAAAAATGTGAATGGCAGGTTAATTATGCTCTGAATGTGAGTGTGAGCGGTTATTGTCTATATGTGCCCTGCGATTAGCTGGTGACTAGTTCAGGGGTACCCCGACTCTCGAATCACCCTAGTGACGATAAGCAGTACAGTGAATGTACTGACGGTATCACCACATGCCCAATATGAAACTGTACATGTATGATTCTTTAATATTAGCTGGTGTTGTTCATTCCATTACCTACCTTCTTTTTTATGCCACTGAGACACTTGTGGATCCAGTTATCCGTGCTTTGTTAATTGGAGTAATTACACCACTGTGTAAGTATGGCGTCAATGTCTTTTAAAGCCTTGTCGTGTCAGACAGGTGCTGCTTTATTTAGATAATAAGTGGCCTCCATCAGCAAGCCGGAGGATGCAGGAAGACCAAATCTCCTTAGCACAGGGACAAACAAGTATCTATTAATAGAGGGCTAACACACAAGCACACTTGCTCACAAACACACACACATATACCTGGTTATACACATGCATGCTGGGTTTGTTGTTGAAAGATTTGCACAATTTATAAGATGAAGTTGAACATCATATGATCTTCTGTGCATGAAAATGATTTGCGCTCCATCTTACTGTGTACATATAAGCAATATAATTCTTTTTCTTATTTGTTAGTTAGTTAACCGTATGTGCGAGTTTGCGCAATTTGATTGCTTATTACTTCCACTTTTGTTTTAGCTACGTCGCACGAAATCAGTGCAATATTGTGTCATATTTAATTTAGAGATGGGCGCGTAGTAAGTACTGATCAAGGTTATTTTAGGTTACTAAAGTAACAAAAATTTTGTTAACAAAATAAAATAAACGGAAATGCTTTAAAAAAAAAAAACGAAAACTAACTGAAACTACATTTTATATTTACAAAACTAACTATAATTCTAAGAAAAATGTCCGTTTTAGTCTTTGGTAATTAATTTGATGGATGAGCCTTTGGGGATAATTTTAAATGTGTTTCTAAGTAGATTTATTGTGAAATTAACCGGAATAAGGACGTTTGAATCCGTGTCACACAAAAGCGATGTCATCTAGCAGCAGCCAATAGAAAAGCACCTTCAGGTGACATTGTTCCCATGGTGCCCACAAGTCATACACATTGAAAAAACAAACAAACTAAAACTAATACTGAAACTAAATAAAACTAAGCATTTATTAAAGAACAAAAAGCTAATAACTAACAGAACAACACTCAAAAAACTAATTAAAACTAACTAAATTAAAAATAAATCCTCAAAACGAAATAAAAGTAACTAAAATGAAAATTCAAAAACTATAATAACCCTGGAACTGATACCAGGTGTCTTGTATGATGCTGATACCTGACCTTATGTCAACGTATCAGTATAGGGTACCCAGGTATCAGTACTCGCAATTGCGGCCAATATCAGTATTGGCTGCCCTTTTGTTGCTGTTTTATGACCAGTAACTAGCAATTATAGAAGAATAGAAAATTGCCACTAATTTTATGCAATTATGGAAGAATGCTATATTGGGATATATAGATCTTTCTTCAAAATTATCTGCCATTTTTTTTTTTTTTTTTTTGTAAATTAAAGATAAAAAGTACTGGTGGTTTCGGTACTTGGTATCCTTATCGGTGACTACTCAAGAGTTGCGTACTTATACTGGTATCGTTCTGAATAAAAGTTGTATCGAACATTCATCGTCATACTTACCATATGGTTGGCCAGTTATAGGCTTGGAAAGCCAATATTGACTTCTTTCGTTTGTTGGGGGATTTTATTTGACATTTTTTGTGTTGAGGAATTTGTGTTGCTATCTCCATTTGACTTTCGGAAAATATGTCTTCTTCGAAATACACAGATATTTTACCAGTGCTCTAGAATCCTCTGCTGTGTCCTGTATAGTTTACAGTTTGTGCAATGCAGTTTTCGGAACAGACCTTGAGGGGACATGCTGCACACTGACAGGTGCTATTGAAGAATTTCAACCTCTGGCAAACACAAGTGTGGCTTTAAGTGCTGTTGCATAAGTCTTCTTGGATTGCAGCCAGCCTGTAAGCTGTGTTCCGCAGGGGCTACTTATGACTTAGTTGAGAAATGATTTCAGAGTAATCACTTATGTAAAGCATTTGAGAGACGTTAGATTTCGTCTGACAGCTATTTCATTTGCATTCTCAACCACTACAGTTCTCTGACTAATTTTGGGCAGAGTTGGACAGAGATAAACATGAGTGCAGACCTTTCAAAGCGAATTTGTCACCCATGTAATCAATGAGCGATCTTGATCTCTCAATATAAAAATACGATTTCCAGAAGAGCCACATTTCAATAGAAGCAACTAATTGGTGGATGTAAGAAAGGTGAACAAGATTAGTTGAAGGGGGTGCATTTGTGTCACAGTGTCTCTTCAACACTGATGACTGGAATCGCATAACACACAATATAATACACTATTAATAATGGCCGAGTGTATTAATTATACCAGGGCATTTAAAAGTATAACAGCATTTGTTTTCACTGCCTTTAACTTTAGCTGCAATAGACCCTGAAGTGTACTTCCTTGTTTCAATAACAGGAAATATTGTTGCGGCTACTGCTATTATCATCTGGTAGGTGGTAGGCTTTTCTCGGTGGAGTCCCCACAGGAATGTCAAAAAGCTGTACACAATACCCCTTGCCCTGTTATTTCAGGCCTGAAGGGCTAGTTAATGTTGGAACATCTATGAATAGGAATGACTTAAATAAGAAAAAACAAAAAAACAAACAAACCAAAAAAAAAACATTAAATGTAAAACACAATAACTAACGCCAACTTGCAGGTTTTTGCTGTGCATAGTACCATAATGAACCAGAAGATGGATTTAAGAGAGATTCCATAATGAAAATATGAAACCTGTTAACCTGGTCTGAGGTGCTTACATCATTATTTTACATAAGCCCTGTTTACTCTGTACACACGGATGCATAAAACAGGCCATTTCTCAAAGCATTGTTACAGCAATATGCATAGTCTGTTTTTTTTGTTTTTTTTACGGTGGTACTCTCTACATCCGCAACAGAGTTTGCACAGGACTATGTTTTAAAGTAGAACAGGATGTGTTGCAAGTGATACTCTGTATTGTTGACCGAATCATCTCTGTCCATAGATCAATAAATGTAGAAAGTGCCTAGGATTATCTTGGTTATTTTATTCTTGGATGAACAAGTCAACCAGTACGAGAGGTAGAGGTGCTTGGTATTGGCAAGTACTCACACAGTGAATAATCATACTAGTTTCTGTCTGGGGAAAAAAAAAAAAAAGTTTTATTCAACATCCCTAATATCAATCAACGCTGTATGGAGACAGTCTTTCTTCTTTTTTTTTTTTTTTCAAAGTGACAACTCTTCAGTCGGGCCATGGATGGGCAACTTTGATAATTGCAAGGGTCAGCAACAATAACGTCTTTCAGTCAGCTCTTAGCAATTTGATGTATTAATGTGTGGTATTACAGTAGGGACATGGTCAAATATTTTTTCTCAACACTACAAATTGAAATCAATGGTAATTTTCTATTCTTCTACTTTTCTAATTTCTAGTTCTTGATCGTAAAAGGGTCAGTCGCTGTCGCGAGTACTGATACCGTAAAATAATGCTGGCATTAGCACAGATACTTTTTTTTTTTTTTTTATCCAAATGGTGTGGAAAATGTCGGAGGGACTGCATCAAGATATTTTAAGCCCTTCCACAGTTAACTATAGGCATATAATGACAAAATCTTACCTTTGACACCATGTAGGGGTGTTCCAAATTATATCGTCTACGATATTACCGGTGTATATTTATGGGTGATAAAAAATTTGAAATATCGCAAAATTTATGTGATGACATAATGCGTAACATTATAAGTCTGCAAATTGTGCAGGAAAACTGCCGTTAAGAGTATGCAGAGGCTAACCCGAGGAGGACATAGAAGCAGGTCGTGTTGTTGGGGGTGAACAAAAGTTCATTAATTACTGGAGCACTCTTGATTAGACGCACTACTTATGGGGGGGTGAGGGGGGGCAGACGGTGGTTGGTTACTACTGAAGCGGTCGCGTATTGTTTGGCCAAGATAAGCAGTCCGCGGTGTTTATTTTTACCGTGAAAGGTAAGGAGCGTAAACATGCACATTTGGGTTTTTCATACCCGCTAGTTATGTCTACAAGCAATCACGGCATTTTCTTGCTCCTCTGATTAACCAGTCAGAGACATTCATGACAAAATAACGCTCAAGTAGGGTTGTCGCCGATTGTGGCAAAAATAACCAGTATCCACTCGTTTTCTCAGGTTGGGAGGTTCTGCTTGTGGGGTGAATTCAGGAAAAGACCACTTTGGTGATGTTTTTGGTGAGGAATTAGCATTTTAACATTGCTAAAAGCTCCAAAAGTTGTTTTTTCAAATTACTGTCCCTTAAAAAGGCTCCAGGGTTCTGAACTGCAACAGCGTACCCACTGTACATTCCAGTGTTTGCCTTTGTGTTGGGCTGAAATACTGTGTGCTTAGCTGCAATTTATTGATGCACTGCATTTCACTGTACAAAGGTAGAGGCAGAGGGATCCTTGTTTTTCTTCTAAGCTCTAGTATCACATTTTTTTTAATTTTTTTTATCAGGATTGTATCATATATTGGTTCATATCACTTTGTGTTTGATCCTCTTCCATTTAATGCTATAGCACCAGTCATACAACTCCAATGTCATCCCCCAAATACAAACTCATTTAAAGTAGAAGCCTTTAGTAGCTGTAAACTGTCCTCTATGAACTTTAACTTGAATCATTGGCCTGGTAAAGTTTTATGGAAAGTCTATTGCACTTTATGTCTGCACTTTGGAGTGCATACCATGTAAACTTTGTTTTTAGATGTTATTGCATTCTCTACATTTATCTAATTTTTCTTCACAACTGTATCCCTAGTGTGCGTATATGGGTCATCCGTAGCACAGTGTTCTAAATATTGGGGCTCTAACATATTGTCATGTATTTACCAGTGAGCCAACTGTTCCTTAACCTAGCTCATCTTGCTGTCCTCCTTTTCCCTGAGTGGTGTCCTGACCCACTTATGGCCATCTCTGTTTAATACTTCCGCAACCCAGTTTCTGTTGCTGAATTATCCTTTGCTTTACTCTGTTTAAATGTGTGTGTGACCTGCTGGCTTGTGAGTCACTTGCTGAAGAGTCTGAAATTATGGTATGTAAATGGTTTGTGAAAGAGTCTTGGGATTTTAACAGAAACACATGCTTGGGACCTGCCTTGATCTTTTCATCATCTCAAATTTAGTTTTATAAGGCAGTTCTAATCATCCACAGTACACCTGCGTTGTGATATTCCTTAGAGATTAGAAATCAAAACAAAACAGATTTCCTTCCTGCTTGTGATGTTTGAATAGATTTACGTGTGCTGTCAATTTGCAAGCATGGCACTTTTTCTTTTGAGACAGTGTTGTATACATTATTAGGCTGCTACACTGACCCGTGTTATGTTTCTTCTTGTAGATTAGTGAGCCAAACATAAACGTGTTGGGATCTGCCTCAGTGAGAGAGAGAGAGCTTATCACCATGCTGGGCGCTGCTTGTAACTGAATGCAGCAAGGCTGTGCTACAGTCATGTGACTCATTGGGGCCAATGGCAGTTCCGCAGCTTACTTCATTCACTGATCACAGCACACTCATTCACCCTTTTTTTGTGCTGCAAGGTCGAGATGCTGCCCATGCAGCTCCCTTCCCCCATTCTGTTTCACTCTGCTGGAAGCAGATGACACTTATCACTGAAGTCACAATCTCGATTTGCACTGCAGTCATGCGTCAATGTGCCACTTCAAATCTATGTTACAGTATATAGACGGCGTCTTTTTTTTTTTTAATAACAGGTTTTCAATTTATTTTAATTACTTTCATTAAACTTTTTGTTAAAACTCCTAACAAATTGTGTAATATAAATTGCATAATCACATCCTGATTCTTGTCAATCATAAACACCTAAATGAGATGGTCATTACTGCATCACTCAGCACTGCAGTGTAACCCAAAAAAACAGTCAATATGGCTACCTGCACAATCAAATGATATGACATGTAATACAAAACCATGTAAAATAATAAAGATAAGTCGTTCTTTAGTGGTGTCAAATTGCACTGCATAATACAACCTGATGTAGTGGCAGGTCACTATAAAAGGCTCACCAAGTATTTAGGGCTTAAGATTTTGTTTTGCTGGGGGTTTTTCAAGTGTATTATTTCTCCCTCATTCCCTTGCTGGCTGATTTTTTTGTGTGTGTGTGTTTTTTTTTAATGCGGACTGCAGCATTGAAATCACTGGAAGAAGAGAAGCGGGTGGTATGGCATGCAGAGATTAAAGGCTCTTGTTGTATTTGTTCAGACAAAAGCCTGTTGTTTGTCCCCACCAACATCCACTCTACATTCAAGTTTCGACTTTGTGTGACTTCACATAATGCCAAGAAAATAGTGGCGTAGTACCATAGTAACCAGTGAGAAAATAAGAGTTCATAGCCCACAGTCACTCATTAGTTCACTTGTAAAGCAGTTAGTTTTAGAACAGCTGTGTGAAGCACAACTAAGCAAATTTTCATAGAGAACAATGGAAAATCGCTTCCTCCCATCCTCAAGTGTAAGTTTGAAGCAATAATGTGTGTATTGTCTGTATTTTTTTTAATTTTATTTTTTTACAGCTATAACTTAAAGTTGAGTTGAATTGAGTTGAAGTCACCATTCTCCATCATATCCATTTTACTTGCCAGCATTTGTTATCATGACCTGACCTGAGCTGGTTTGACTGAACTGACTTGAGATCTGTTCCGCTCACTAAATGTAATGGTTTTATGGACTGACAAGACAAAAGTGAAACTTTTTGGCAAGCCACATCAGCTCTCTAACAGACGCCAAAATTAAGCATGTCAAGAAAAGAACACTGTCCCTACAGTGGAACCTGGAGGAGGTTCTGCTATGATCTGGGGCTGCTTTGCTAGATCTTGCACAGGTGCAGGGTACAATGAAATCTTAATGTTAGTGTCAGAAAGCTCTCAGTCGCAGGACATGGGTCTTGCAACAGAATAATGAGACAAGGCAAAAAACACTCAAGAATGGCTCATAGCAAAACTTCGGGCTATTCTAAATTGGCCTACTATAAACCCTAATCTAAAGTTGAACATTTGTGAAAGAAGCTGAAACACGCCATTGGAGAAAGCAAACCTGAGAGAGACCACAATTATCTTATGTTACGATTGTGGAAATTGTACTGTGCTTAATTCTCAAACATAACAGTTCAGATTCAATTATCCTTAGTTCCCTTGGCTACACTGTTATTCAGCAACATGTTTGTTAGTCCAATAAATATATTACTATCTGTCTGAATAAATACCAAAAAAATGACTTAATCTTAACACTTTAAGATCATATTTTGTTTTGTTGTGTTGGATGTCACGTCAAATATCGCTTGTAAATAATTTAGGCTTCATGGTAAAACATTTTTGGCTCCTAGCCTTTAGAAGAAGCTCTTCTTTTACCATATTGAGGCCAAAGTCAGCACAGAGCATTTTTTGTTGACCTCTCTTTTCCATGGATAGCCAGTGTAAATAGTCAGCAATAGTGCTGAGAGCAGAACAAATATTGTATACAATGTTCCAGAGCATCATGGCTGAATAACAAGAGGTCAGCATTCATTCAGTGTACAGTGGAAATCAGGCAGCTGATTGGCTCACGGGTCTTGACGCTGGCAGGTCAAGAATTGCTTACTTGATTAATGTTGTTTGCACAGTGTGTCACCTGATGTACGACACAAACCTATTATTGACTATAGTACGAGTTGTTATTTTGAGTTCTACCATCAAGGGGTGCATCAGTGAGTCATGCTGTTCCAACCTGCATGGTTGATTTGGCTCAGGTTTTATTACCCTCACGTTTATCAAAACTTGGTAGCAGCACTGAAGCAAACTGGTAACCCACTTTTAATCCTACATTTTACACTTCTGAACCAGTTGTATTGATTGTAAATCGATTAGTCATGCCTGGAGAGAGTGAGGCAGGATGAAGCACACTATCAGTTAAATGGATGCTTTTTATATAGCGCTTTCTGTACACCATGTGGTGCCCAAAGCGCTTTACAATGCCTCCCATTCACCCATTCACACCCACATCCACACACCAGTGGTCAGCTGCTGCCATGCAAGGAGCTGCCAGGTCCACTGGAAGCAAATCGAGGTTCAGTGTTTCAAGGGCGCTTGGACATGGTCATCAAGGGTGAAGGATTGAACCCACAACCGCAGGGATGGGTGATGATCACCCTACTACTGAGCCATGCCACCACAGTACATCTATGTATTACCACTACCATTGGCCTAGCTAGAACTTTGTACCTTGATCCTCACGAGTCAGTCCAAATATTGCTGTAATTGTTGTAGTATCACAAGGATTTCTCACATGATGTTTCTGCTTTCCTCTGTTTTACAGTATTTTCAGAAAGGGCACAATGGGGTTCTTTCACTTGTATGGCACTTTATCTCTCATTAAGGCACTCAAAGCGCTTAACATTGGCTTCACATTCACTTACTAATAGCGCAGTTCAGGTCCTTGCTCAAGGGCGCTTGAGCAACCCACAACCTCTGGGTTGGGGGACGACCACTCAACCACTGATCCATTTAGCTCTTATAACAACTGATACCAAATAATGTATCCCAGTTAATTATATAGTGTGCACGACAAGCGTCTACTAGTTTCCACAGTTGTTTTGCTTATAAAATTTCAGGCTTTTAGCCATTGAGGCAGGAATCTACCATTATCTGGCATTTTCTTGAAGCACTGACTGCTTTGTAGTTCTACAGTTTCCGATGCGAGGCAATGATGATGTCCGAATGTAAATACCTAAGCCAGTGTCTGTGATTGAATGAACATGCGGGGGATTGGGTGTGTGCAACCAAGCATGACGGGGATAGCGATTGAGTGACCTTGTGTTTGGAGATGTGTTGACAACTGAGAACTATATCATTGATGATTCAATTAATCAAACTTGACTATCATCACCGAAAAACAAACAAACAAACAAACAAACAAACAAACAGAGGTCATTGATCCCCTTCTAATGCGGCATACTCATTTATGTTGAGTACAGTAATTTTTACTTTTACATTGCTATCTCAGACACCAATAAGCAATATATTTCAGTAATCTTCCCCTTGCATTTAATAAAGACAAATAACATGGTCTCTCTCAAATCGCTAACCATTTGATGACACCTCTTTCCTCTTCCAGGCCTATGAGCGCCGGTTCCCCACATGTCACCTTATCCCCATGTTTGTGGCAAGTGATGTGGTTGAAGAAGAGACAAGTGAGGATAGATCTACTCATAGGATCGAGCGGCGCTGTGCCCTTGATGTGGATGCTCCACGCCTTCTCAAACGGGTAATCTACCAATCACGCTACCACACATTGACACCCAAAGTTCAATGCACTGTGGTTATAAGATCAACGTACAATCTTTTTAGATAACTGTACTTTGCAATTTGTCGCCCAATGCATTGGCAGTACTTTTGCAGCTATAATGATTATTTGTGTCTGCAGATTGCTGGTGTGGACTATGTCTACTTCATCCAGAAAAACACACTTAACCGAAAGGAGCGGACACTTCACATAGAATCGCATAATGAGACCTTCTCCAACAGGGTCATCATCCATGAAGTTTGCTGCTATTCGGTATAAACATGCTCCTGTACATATTAGTGTACATTCTGCCTTCTCAACCTGGCGGTTTACACTTTTGATGCATTTTGGAAATTCATCATTTCCGCTTGATCCTGGCTGAAAGCTCTTTAAAATCAGTATATCTGTACAGGCCCACTACCCACTGTTTGCTATGACTTCAAATCTACTCATCAATGAATGAGCATGCACTAAGTTAAACAGGTCAATCACATTGTATTATCACCTAGTTATGCAGGGCTCTAATTTTAGCTCCAAGGCACCATGAAGGTTCTTAGTGTGCACGTTAACACACAGTATTAAGAGTAACTCAGCTAGACAGCCTAATTAGACAACGCTAATGGACCTGGCTAAAGCGGAAATGTTTTCGTTGCCAAGGGGGATGAAGCTACCAGCACAGTGTCTTGCATTTTCCCCTTGACTCTTTAACTGGTATCCTGGATTCAATTAATTTGTTTTAGAATAATTCATATTAAACAATGTCAAATTAAATCTATCAGAAACATGCTCGAATTTGCTGTTGGCTACACAATAACAACATAAGGTCATTCTTTGCATGGGATTTGTGAGCCACAAATTCTGCTTCAGTGCCTCCCATCTGTCTTCTTACATCAGAGAAAATCCAAATGTTTGCTGAATGAATACTTAACCTTACCCACGTACATTCACATTTGTTTGACCTTTATTTTAAGCTCAGAATGTTTCATTTGTTAAAGGCTTGCTAATTTTATATGGATAGGCTGACACAAGCACACTTCATCTCACAGTGCAGTGCACATATTTCTCTTTGTGCATCCTGTTCTAGCGAAGTCAAGTGACCCGTTGTTACAATAGCGGCAAAGCCCCCTTTATTGCTCATGTGTACAGTATGATGCAGCAATGCATGTTCTCACATTTTCCAGGTCCACCCTGAGAATGAAGACTGGACGTGTTTTGAGCAGTCAGCCAGTCTGGACATCAAGTCTTTCTTTGGCTTTGAGAGCACAGTGGAAAAGATTGCAATGAAGCAGTATGCCAGCAGCATCAAAAAGGTGTTTGTGTGTTTATTTTTTCCAGAATGTCATTTAGCTACTTCTTGATGCTGCTTAGAAGCAGTTCTTCACCGAGGATATATAAATGTGATTGGGTTTACATCTCTGAGCGAAAGGTCCGAGGTCCCTGTATGTACCTTTAGATAAATGTGAACAGTGTTAGCATGACTTAGAATTGTTCTTTCTGTTTTTATAGGCTAACATTAAAGTTGAAATTGTTTTTTTTTTTAATGTGACCCACTTATCCTCATTTTGAATAATGTACTTAAGGGACATATTAGTCCTCTGTTAGACCCAGAGAAGGCAATTTAATTATTCTACTCATTGCTCGGCTTTTTTGTATCATCCTAACTTCTATTGTATTCTACTTGCAGGGAAAAGAAATCATAGAATACTACCTAAAGGAGCTAGAAGATGAGGGGATCACTCATGTGCCACGATGGAGTCCGGCCTGTCTTCCCCTGCCTCCAACCAGACCAACCAGTCTCTTTACCAGCCCACCTGCCGACCCCAAGGTCCCCGTCACAGCCGCTGTTCCCATCCCACTGGCTACTGATGCCGCGGACAGCAGTTCACAAGATGCCAAGCAGGACAGCGCCGGCCTTCAGGGAGATAGTTTAACTGAGATTCTGGCTGGCACACCGGAAGGTCTGTTCAGCTGATAAGTGGGAAATGAGTGGCTGCCCATTCAAAATAATTTAATTGGAGCGTTCTGTGAATTGTAGTTAGACATGTCAATTATGAAGTTGAAGTGGGATTTGCTTGTTTTGTTTTTGCAGATAAATTGGATGCCGACTATATCAAACGCTACCTTGGCGATCTAACACCCCTGCAGGAGAGCTGTCTCATCAGACTTCGGAAATGGCTACAGGAGACCCACAAGGGAAAGGTGACGTGCGGCTTTACATATATTTTCTAGCAGCAGGAATCTGATTATTTTGAAATAGCTGCGAATCTCAAGTTCATACTGTTGTCCGGTATGCCTCTTACCATCTTCATTTCAGATTCCCAAGGATGAACACATCTTGCGATTCTTGCGGGCCAGGGATTTCAACATGGACAAGGCTCGTGAAATTTTGTGCCAGTCACTGACCTGGAGGAAGCAGCACCAAGTAGACTATCTTCTCGAGACATGGAGTTCACCACAAGTCCTTCAGGACTACTACACAGGGGGCTGGCACCACCATGATCGAGGTAGGTTGAAATGTTCACCTGCGTACACACCCTGGCTGTTCAGATGGGTTTACACATACATGATTTATGTCGGCTAGTCTTGCAAAGCTAGACAATATCGCAAGATCTTTGCTCTTGGGTGTCCTTCAGACTCAGGTTACATGATAATGAACTCACAAGCTATTTTTTTCCTGGTAGATCACAGCCATTCAGAAATTACATACATACATCAGCACTATTTGGTTACGCTAACATTAACATGTTCTTGGCTTTAGTAAATTCTGCCACATCCTGTGTAAAGTTTGTTTTTGTAGTCGTGTTTCTTTTCCCAGAGAATTGTGCAAATAGTGTTTATATTTCAATAGTTGTGTAGGAAAATGGGACAAAAGTATTTTTCCGGCTCTTATTGTCTACATAACAGAAGAGTAGGTGACTATAACGATGCTCAGCAGTTTAATATACACCCCAGCAGACTGTAAGATTGTGTTTATTATTCTATTTTGTATCTTCTAGATGGTCGGCCATTGTACGTTCTGCGACTTGGCCAGATGGACACCAAAGGACTGGTCCGAGCACTAGGAGAAGAATCTCTGCTTAGACATGTATGTACAGTATTTACGTCATTGTTCGCATGACAGTACATGTTAAGTCTTGATGTAAACCATTCAGGTTAGGTAATCAGCATCCAGTGTCTTAAAGGAGGCAAGTGCTTTAAAAGCAGGGCATACACACAGTAATCATATAAATAGTGCACTTAAAATGTACTTGCCGTAAATCACTCAAATCAAATTAGGGAGTTGCTATGTTCTTGAAATGTCACAATAAGTTTCTGGTTCTGTTCATTTTCAGGTGCTGTCTATCAATGAGGAGGGGCTGAGACGTTGCGAAGAGAACACCAAGGTGTTTGGGCGTCCCATCAGGTAAACATGAGTCCAAATGTGGGCTTATAACACAAAGTACTCAAGTCAAATTTACTTTCTAGAATGTGATAGGTGCCACTTAACATTTAACCATCAAGCCACATGTTGGCTTTTTATGTTCATTTCCATAGTTGGCATGCACGCTATGAGGGAGTCCAGGGCAGTCAGTCATATCTCCAGCAGAATGAAGACAATAAAGTATGTTGCTTTGTGCATCGATGCAGCCCATGGTGGGAAGAGTGAGGGAAAGGAATGGAGATGGTATCGTTCAGCAGGAGGTGGGGGCAGGGAACTGAGCCACAGAGGATGGCACGTCAACTATGAATAGCTGTTAGGCTACACTGGCTGCAAGCCAGACAAGAGGATGGAGAGGGGGTCTAGAATTAGTATGCACTGCTGTCACCACTTCAACCACACTTTCCAGTGACAGACTCTAAATGGTTGCTTATCGGTTTGTGTTTTGTGGTCTCCTCTTCTGCTCAGTTGCTGGACATGTCTCGTGGATCTGGAGGGTCTAAACATGCGTCACCTGTGGCGGCCAGGAGTCAAGGCTCTGTTGAGGATTATCGAGGTTGTGGAGGCCAACTATCCTGAAACACTGGGACGGCTGCTTATCTTGAGAGCTCCCAGAGTCTTCCCAGTGCTTTGGACTCTGGTGAGCACTGGCAACCACTGGCTCTCAGATTCAGATGTTACATGATACATATTCATGGGTTTTAAATCAGCCGCCCTTAATTTTAAACACTAAAAAACTCAGTGTTTGACATTTTCATTTAACAAACACGTCTATACACGTGTTTGAGTGCAGCTACTTTGAGCAAGCGTATAAAAAAAGACATATAGGGGCATATTCACTAAGAATGCGCTGCGTCCGGTAATAGCGCGAAATATTGCACCACAACTGCACCCGCAGTCTGCGCCCAGTTACCCACCTATTCACTAAGGATAGTGCTCCAATCATATACCGGCGCAAAAACACACACAAAACTGACAGCTTGGATGATTTACCACACATGGCAATGGATTTGCGCCAAGAACATGGTTGTTATAGTAACAGTTGCGAGAAAGATGACATTATCAGAAAGCGAGGTTGGACCGAGAGTAAGCGTTTAGAGCGCCATTAAGCTGTACAGAGCAGAGAGGACGACAACGTCATTCATTCATAAAGTACAAATTATTGGTGCGATCGTGTTTTAAAAATATATTTTCAGAGGTTGGCGTGGGCGTCTGGCACGTAAAAATTATCGTAAAATGCCTCCCCGCCATTGCCGATCATTCTGGGTTACGTTATGTGTTATGTGTCCTAAACTAACATATAAATAAAGTAAAAATAAACAATATTGTGTGTTGGGAAGATGCTAAAACTGCCTTTTAGGGAAAACTGTTAGTGACCATTCTGTGTAAACCCTGTTTTTCCTGCCCCCTCTCCTCTCTATAACCAGCCAGTTCAGTCAACATGTAACCTGATAAACACGTTGATGTTTCATGACTTTAGGTGAGTCCATTCATCGACGAAAACACCCGCAAGAAGTTCTTAATCTATGCAGGAAACGATTACCAGGGCCCCGGCGGACTGGTGGACTACATAGACAAGGAGATTATCCCTGACTTCCTGGGCGGCGAGTGTATGGTGAGTGGAGAATTACACATGTATGTTAAAGAACATGATTAGATTCTTTTACTGACCTCATTTTCTGCGTGGTTGTGCATGCACTCTCTCTTGCTATACAGTGTGAGGTACCTGAAGGAGGCTTGGTCCCAAAGTCAATGTACCGCACTGCAGAGGAGCTTGAGAATGAAGATGTTCGTCTGTGGACCGAAACTATCTACCAAAGCGCCAGCATCTTCAAAGGAGCTCCACATGAGGTGAGATTGAGTAACACATGCAGAACAAGAGGAATTTAATTGATATGTAGGCCAGGACAAGAACAGTCCCTCAGACTCTGAGGCTCAGAGATTTTGTTTTGTTGAAAAGTCTGCCATCTAGTGGTTGGTACTTGTAGACTGCACCTTTTTTTTATTTCTGGCATTTGACAATGGACATTTTTAGATGTCATAATATGGTACGCCTACAAACATATCTAACCTAACATGATTTGACCAAAGAAAAGAAAGTTTTGTCACTGTAGCCCTTTCAGATATACGTTACAAAATTGTCATGAAGGCAAATACTGTTGTATTACTGTATTTGGCTCCTGCATCTTTATCTGAAACATCTCTTCGTTACAATTGAGAGGGACCTTAGGACCCTTGAAAGGTGTTATATATATTCAAAGTTATGATTATTTATTGTTCCCCAATGTCCTACTTTTAAAAAGCTCCTGATTGAGATCATCGACGCCTCCTCAGTCATCACCTGGGACTTTGATGTGTGTAAAGGTGATGTGGTTTTCAACATCTACCACTCCAAGCGGGCCCCACAACCACCGCGTAAAGACCCACTCGGAGCTCATGGGATCACGTCGCCAGGGGGCAACAATGTCCAGCTCATAGACAAGTCATGGACACTCGGGCAAGATTACAGCATGGTAGAGTCCCCTCTAACCTGCAAGGAGGGAGAAAGCGTGCAGGTGAGCTTTTGGGAATATCAAGGAAGTAAATAAATCTTTTGGTTCATTTGGCAGGATTTGTTTTTCTCATTTGTCTGTGACTCCCACCTTTGTTTTGTTTAGGGCTCCCATATTACACGTTGGCCAGGTTTCTACATCCTCCAGTGGAAGTTCCACAACATGCCGGCCTGCTCGGCCACTAATCTGCCTCGAGTCGACGATGTGCTGGCCACGCTGCAAGTCTCCTCGCACAAGTGTAAAGTCATGTACTACACCGAGGTTTTGGGCTCTGAGGACTTCAGGTTGGTGACTCACCCACGAAACACTTTTGAATTGAAATGATTGAACATCAATTCTATAATGAGTTCCTTCCCGTGTTCTATTCGTCCCCCGCTACACCGTACATACTGCAAGACAAAGAGTATTGAAATGAGGATGCTTCCTTTCCCAGACTTTTTATTTGAAATTCTTTTTTTTTTCTTTCCAATGCATTCCTGTTCTTTCTTGCCCTCTTCCTCCTGCCGCTCTGTCTTCTTCCTGTGAAGAACGGCTTGCTGCGACGTGCAGAGTTTGTAAGTGGCGCAGTGGTTGCCCCTCTTCCTTTAGCACTACCCCGTCGTCATCCTGCTTTTTGGCTGCTAACTTGCCAGCCTACCTCCATGGCAACTGGCCATGAGCACAGTCTGGCTTTGAGCCTGTTGACTGTTGCCCCGCTTGCATGACTAACAATACTAGCAATCGCTGGCCTTATTCAAGTCTTGAAACTGCTACATACTATTCTTTTCCTAATGTTACGTTGATTTAAACTATCAACTTGCTAAAACTGCACTAGCTGTTTTGCTGTAGTCTTTTACTCCAGATATGACCGCACTGTTTTTAACATTTTAGAACTGTTGGACAAACTAATACTTGTTTGTATACAATTTCCTCCAAAAGCGTTGGAAGAGCAAGGTCAATTCAACTGTTCTTGTAGTCGACTGAAGACATTTGGGTTTCAGATCAAAAGATGGATATGAGACACAAGTTAAGAATTCCAGCATTAATTTCATGGTATTTACATCTAGATCTGTTAAACAACTCCCAACAGAGCATCTTTTGTTCGAACCGACCCACTTTCCAAGTGAGCAAAAGAATTGGAACGTGACTGATTGTACCTGTAGTTGATTAGGTTTTTGCCTTTTAGATTGATTTGGGTTGCACCGGCACCTGTGATGACTGCATTTTCTGTTAAGCAACAGTTGTTCATGGTAGAAAAGCAAATCATTTAGAAGCTGAGAGAAGGTGGGAAATCGGTCAGAGCAATTGCACAAACAGCCAATGCAACAATTTGGAATATCCTGAAAAAGAAACAAACTACTAATGTGCTGAGCAACATGTCAAACAGGTTGGCCAAGGGTACCAACAGCAGTTAATTACAGAAACATTAGGAGAGCTGTTAAGCTGTAAAACAAACAAAGGCAACAGTGACATTGCTGAAGGGGTGAAGGTATCACGTTCCAGTGTTTGAAATTAGAAATTTACAGGCCATACCACAAGATTCAAAGCACTCATCAGCAAAAAAAAGAATCGGGAAGGCCAGATTGGATTTTGCAAAGAGCCACAAACGTTTTGGAACGAAGTTTCATAGACTGACGAGCCCATGATTAACCTCTAGAAAGTGGCGGAAAGGCCTGAGCATGGAGAAAGGAAAGTTCTGCTTATGGTCCAAAACACACTAGCTCATCACGTCTTGGGCTTTCATGGTTGCTTCTGGAATGGGGTCACAAGTCTTTATTGGTGATGTAACTCACGATGGTAGCAGCAGAATGAATTCTGAAGTCTGCAAAACCATTTTGTCTGGCAAATGACGGGAAAATTAATCCAAACTAAACTTGTGAGAAGCTTCATCATGCAACAAGTCAATGCGCCAAAACACACTGCTAACACAACAAAGGACTTTGTTAGGAGGAAAAAGTGAAAGATCTTTAACTGGCTGAGGCAATCTCTGGACCTTAACCCAATAGAGCATATATTTTAAATCTTGAAGTGAGAACAAAACGAAACAAACGAACTGAAAGAGGCTGCGGTAAAGGCCTAGAAAAGCATTTCAGATGAATACAAAAGTCTGGTGAAGTCACTGGATCGCAGGCTCGATGCAGTTATTGCAAGTAAGGTTTATGCTACCAAATATTAACTGTTTTTCACCTGAAATCAATTTAATAATGTCTGTTCCTATACTTTTCCTCACCCAAAGTTGGTGGCTTCAAACAAGACGTGCTCTATCCCGAGTTGTTTAACACATCTAGATGTAAATGCCATGAAATAAAAGGTGGAATTCTGAACTTCTGTCTTAAATTCTATTCATCTTTTGATCTGTCTTCGGTATGCAACAAAACAAAGAAACTTGCCATTTCAATTGTTTTGGAGGAGACTGAATCTCTTCCTAACTCAACTAAGCTCATATTAAATATGTATAAATGGCTTGTGCTATTCTTTGTCTTTGTTGGGATCAGATGAAATGAAGTGATACACGTTTAACGAACTATTCACTCTTAAAAATCCTTAGTCCTGATGCCAAATAAAGCTTGTACGTTTTGGTTACCTTAACTTGACAAACCCAGCTGACCTATGATTACTGTAAACTTTGTTTGTGCAGTCCAATTCTATCCTAATTTAAGCAACATTCACAATTAGTTAGTGATATCATACAACCAAAGGAAAAAACTTACTGTATTTACTGTTTGTGTTTATGCTTTTCCACAACCAGAAGCTTGAAATATGCAAACGGTTGAGATAAACTTAACCAACAGAACAGGAACAATGAATGGCCCTTTTGTTATTCTGTCACACACAGTAAACTTATAGTAGCTGAGCTAATGCACTATAGACCATTTGAAAGTGACTCCTACTTCTTGGGTAAAAATTAATGAAATTTGATACACACTTCTGAATATATAAAGATGAGTTAATTTGAGTTGAGATAACAAATTTGCTGAAATTACCTTTAATCTGTGCCAGTGTTTACATTTTCAAATTAGCACTTCTGCAACATTCCTAGAAAATTACAATTGCTGAGCTGCTTGTATTTTCAGAACAGGCCCACCGGCTACCCATGTGGTCCTTAGTGGCTCCCAGTTGGTGACCCTGCTGTAGGGTATTATGGCCTCTGATAGAACCAAAAGGATAGAGTGCCGACGATTAGATCCTGGCTGCATGGTCGTGGGTGTGCGTCATGGTCACATGATGCTCATTTAGTTCCCTGACCAGACTGTGTCTCTTGTTGCAGGGGTTCGATGACCAGCTTGGAGTCGAGCCACAGTGGCTTTTCGCAACTCAGCGCTGCCACCACTTCATCCAGCCAATCCCAGTCCAGCTCAATGATCTCCAGGTAGACAGAGCGGTTGGAGAGCACCGTCTCCTACTTAGTGATCACCCCAACAATCCCTTTAACTCAGACTTCAACACCATTTTCAATTTTGGATGCTGACCAGCAGACAACAAATCATGGCTCCAAAACATTTAAAAAAAAGAAAAAAGAAAAAAAAAGAGAGAGTGTGCGGCGTGACCTCCTGTTAAAGGGCTGATTGATTTTTCCTTTTTTTTTGCACAAAGGTCATATTTCAGCGCTTGGTGTCTTTGCTAGGCAACGAATGAGACTGAGCATTTGGAAAATTACAGTTTGTGGCTCATTTAGAGTGCACATGTTGAAAGCATCTTGGGAGGTTTGAAGAAGCAATATTTTCATCCCAGCAGTGGCACGTTTGAATGGATGAAGACACTGGAGGCGCTGTTATATACTGTATATGCATTCACTTTTACACTCCAAAATTCCATCTGCAATAATCAGATGACGCACCCCTCATTCATGTGCGCCACTGTGGAAGATTGGAAGTTCTGTTACATATAAACATGCAGCACCCACATGTTTGACTTTTGCTCTCATTATATTAGCACAGAGATATTTTCAATATGGAGAGCAGTGTAGAAAATCCAACACTCTTGTTGAATTTTACATTAACATTTATTCAAGAACTGATCCTCAAAAGTTGCACATCATAGCCAACCAATCCAATGTGAACATTTGTATGGGCTTCTTACACTTTGAAAACACAGTTTACGCAGACCTGATTCAGATATCATGCACATGTTCAAAAAAAACAAAACAAAACCCAACGCTCCCGAGTGGATGGGGCTTATTGAATCATGGCAATACAAATTGAGTCAACGGATGCTAATCTGGTGTCCGTTTAGTGTCCAGATGTTCTCTGAGCATGCTGACATTAATGTGGCAGGCCCCACCCTCTTTTGAGGGCTCGGCCCGCCAACCATGCTATGAACAGCTTACTTGACCAGCATCTCACTCTTTAGTGCTTGAAGCAATAACGCGGGTTTCTACTGTGTGACATATATATATTTATCATTGAGATGTCCATTGTAGATGGGGTGATGGTGAGGGCTGATTGCAGGTGACCTTTATGTAATGTACAGGCAGGCACAAAGGCAACCTGAGCCACTTTGCGCGTGTGTGCGTGTGTTTTTGTATGTGTGTTTTATCATGAATAAACAAGTAACTCACCCTTTTCTCACTAAGGGCACCACAAGTTTGCTTTGCATTCCTGTTCGTGAACGTGCTCGAGATCAACAAATTCAATGCCAAATTGCCTCAATTGTACGAGGTCATCATGTCATCTGGCAGAGCTGCCACCATTGGGCTTTGTTTTTTTTTTTTTTTAGGGGGTTGGTGAAATATGCTATTTCTGTGTGCATAAGGTTGAATATCTATTACGATGCTTATCATTTGACAGTATTTTAGTTGGGGGAAAAAATATCTCTACTGTACATGTACTAGTTATTTTTGAGGATTGCTACTGTTTTTGACATACTTGATGGGGTTGAAGAAACAGTGGTGTGTTACTGCATGCACGTTGCACATAGTGACATGGTTTACCAGTCTGCTATTTGAAAAGGAATAGCCTTTTAAAGAGCCATTTGTCAATAAACACCATTTTAGCCTTTGTAAGACTCGTTTAGAAACAGCTGCTTTTTCAAGGTCAATTCATGAATTCTGATCATTGTCCAAAAACATAATTTCCATGCAGCAGTAACTGGATTAGAACATGCATTGATGACTGTAAATTGGTAGGAGTCATCAAACGCTATCTTTAAGGACACTTAGAAGAACTCCAAAGGATACGCACCATGCATGTTTTAGATACACTAAATTGTTTTTCACTCCAAATGAAAGGTCAAGATTTTTTGTGTGTAATATTTGCAAAAATGTGAAGTGTTTTACCTCCTAAGAATGAGGGCTATCATGTATAAGAATGGATGCTGGAAACAGCAGTGAAAAATAAGACATGCCTGTAAAATGTATGTACTGTACTGTACTGTACTGTACACACTCCCTCCGGCCCTCCCTTTGAACCATGTCTGGACCCACACAGTCAACTTCCCATGACCTACTAATTCTTTATAGAGATTAATCCATTTTATTTAACTGGTAGAATGATTAAATATGCAGAAGCAGACCTACAGTAAGTACTTTTTTTTTTTTTTTTTTTTTGTATATCTAACAGAGTGGACCTTAGATTTGTACAACTGCCTTGCTGAAATTAAGAATTGAAGCCATGGGCATAAAATGTTCTTGGATCCAGTATTTTCATGACCATGTGAATTCAGTGTTTGCGATACCGGAGACCCTTCGCGTTTTCTGTATGCTGCTTCTCTGATTTACATTGCGTGTACATTTTCAAATATCTCTTGAGGGCTATGAAATGTTTGTCATTTACTTTTACATGTGTTTGTTTGTCCGCTTCCTATTCTGGTAAAGTTGCATATCTCCTTCTGTCTTTATGCGAGATATTATGTAAAAAGTACTTGTTTGAATTCATGAGAATATAGCGCCTTTGCTCTTTTTGTGTGGAGAACATTAAACTTGAATTATGTACAGTTGTGTCCTATTTATTTGCATTGCTCATTAGTTACTGTTTTCCTACTTTATGAGGAGCACTTTCCTTGAATTAACAGCATTTTATATTTACTTACTAAAATGATCTTGTGCACCATTGAAAATTCTGGGTGCACTTGAAGAAGAAATGCATGATAAAACTGATGATTTTTTTTCTATTTGTTGTCATGGTAAAAATGTTAGGAAGAAAATGTGCATAGCAAGTCAAAGGAAACACTAATCACACATGTATTTAATTTCCTGTATCCACATTTGCTCTTACTATTTGATTACAAGACTGAGAAAGCATCCACAAAACTTTAAGGAAGTTGAAATCACTGACCATGACTGAACACACCCTTTTTCCAAATTAGGCAGAAATTAGAATCATAAAGTAAGTTGATGTTCTTCTCTGCTTCCCTCCCTACCAGAGAATGCACATTCTTTCAAGAGAGAGTACAGTTAATGTAGACTACTGGCGTTCCACCGGAAATAGTAATTGGTCTGTGGGGCTGAAGCCTAAAGTAATGCACTGCGGTCAGCCTCGAGCTACTCAAAAGTCATCCTCCACAAAGATTGTGTTTATATACTCTACATTACATTAAGATGCTGTCAATGTGGTCTTAATCCTTTGGATTTTAAATCATTTGTACAAAAATAATCCCTTAGGTATCACACTCAATTTCTAGGAGAAACTAAGACTACATTATCTCAGAATTCCTCCCAGGAAGTCTCACACAGATCTGACTGATATTGCATTTCAAAATTAAATGGAAAGTCAACCTAATACTTTTCTTAACAATAATATGTTCCATGCAGCCCCACTAGTTTAAACACGTTAATGTGATTAAAATTGCATTTGTAGAATTTGAGGTAATAGGTGACCAACAGGTAATACACCTGTTTTTATCCATCCCAGTGGGTGGCCATTTTGCCACTTATCAACTGAAAATGATACATAGTTGCTCAAGGGCTCTGGTAACGACCAATATCACATTTAGCCCTCTTCCTATTCTGGTCTTCGCAACCACTAAGCTTGTATCTCACTGAGCGGCGCTGACTTGGGAGCCTCTTGCCACACTCTCAAACGTTCTTTATCCTCTCAAACCCTTTTTGTTGTCATGGAGAAATTTTCAATGTTCAAAATTTTATTGGCGGTTTGACACGATCACACAATGCAATCATTGGCAAGGAAATATCCTGTTACAAAAAAGAACACATATATCCAATGATTTAAACTAACTAACTAACTGACTAACTAACTAAACTAAATTTAAAAGTCTAACTTAGCCATCGACAGGCTTACGTGCCCACTTTAGAGTGTGTTGTGGTGGGATATATTTTCATAGCACAAATATGTAGTTTTGTGTAGTATAAGAATGGGAATGCTGCTAGACGAAGTAGCATTCATTTAAACAGGACTAGTGGACATTTGAGTGTGGAACAGCGCATTTATAGCGGAGAGAATAGAATTTGTCTAGGCTTACATCATTCAATTAAGTTTAACAGTAGGCTATTAACTTTTTTGTTTTTCTTTTTTATGTATAATTGTTGATTGCTTTTTGTTTTCAATACTGTGAATGTAAGTAAGATATAAACTTGGAATTGATGTTTGTTATTGTGTTGTGAATGTTAAATGCAAATTTTCAAAAAAAACAAACAAAAAAAACACCTTATTTTCTCTGTCGAATTTAGAAGGCACATTTATTTTCACTTTACAAGGACTTTGAAAGTGTCAATTTATTGTAAATGGCAACCACATGTATATGTTTTTAATTTCCAGTCTTTATTTAATGGTGTATTTATTCAAATTTTGTCACTTTTGGTCCTTTTGTGTTTATATTCATTGTGATTTGTCTTTGTGCCACTAGATGGTAGTGTTACCGTAGGTAATGCTTTGGCTGGGTTCAAGAGCAGGGATGACGTCACACACGGAAGCATTGTACCCAGAGTAGCAGTAAATAAAATGACAATCGGATGTCTTCTGTCCAACGCGTTCTAATAGAATAAATGTCTCCAACAGATGAGTTGGTCAAGCAGTGGGAAAGGTCAGTGTGTTTGCGAAATAGTATACTTATGTTTATGTTTGTTCAATAATCCGAGTTACGAACAAGCAGCAGTATAGAACTGAACATTGTTATTTTTATGGAAGAATTTGTAATGCAGATATTGCATTGCACTTATTACCTCATCAGCGCAGGATTGACTCATGATTATATTTATATATAAGTTTACTGTAAAACTGACACATAAAACAAAGAGAATTAAATATTGTATATTTAAACACCATAATGTTCAACCAAACTATAATTTCATCTAAAGAAAGTCTGCTAGTTTGGTTCTAAAATATGACACGAAAGGCCACAGACGGACTAATAGAAATAAGTAGGGATGGGTGAGTGCTGAAATCCAGCCTTATTTCAAGGTACCGGTACTCGTGACAGTTGGTGTTTTTGATCTGGAACTTGAAATTAGAAAATTAGTACATTTCCATTAATTTGGGCAATATAGAAGAAATGCTATGTTGGGATATATAGGTCTTTCTTTAAAATTATATGAGATGTTTTTTTTTTGTTTTTTTGTAATTTTACATATCAAAATACATGGTAACTACTCGAGTAGAGTACTCGTACTGGTGTCGGTCTAAAAATGTGGTATTGAACATCACTATAGAAATTAGCATACTATAGATGTTACGGTAATTAGAAACCTTCAAACAACAGCAACTTCAACACACAGAGCAGCAACAGACGCAAACAACAGAGTTGCATACGGCAGTACAAGTTCTTTCTGCTTTGCCTTTGACCTTAATCTCTATCTCTTGTCTAGGCTGTCAGTTACGCTATATCACTTCCAGTCCACCTCAGTGCAGACCAGCATGTTGCAGCACAATGTGGTCTGACACTGAAGGCCCACAACTTTCAATTCTAACTTGCCTGTACACTAATAAACTATGAAGAAAGTGCAGGCGTACCAATGACAAGCATGATATTGTGGCCTTTACTGCTAAATGTAATGCTCAGCATGTGCTTTTGTTGTGTTGGTCTTGTGTCATGTGTGTAGTGAGCAGGCCTGTCTCAGAGAGCAAGTGGTGGAGGAGGACACGGAAGACTGGCAGAAGAGCTCAGACTTCTCGGGACTGGAACGGGTCGCCGGATTGGACCTCTCCTTCATCAAAGGTGATGACGTCAATGCCTGCTCCCAGCTCGTGGTGCTCAGCTACCCTGATCTTGAGGTGAGCTGCGTCCGCTCGATCGCCAGACTTTTTAAGACAACAATGCGATCACTTAATAAACCCATGACTAACACATCCATACATCTTTTAAAACAACTTTTTCATTCATTGTTTTTGTTCCCCCTTTTTGGGGAGAAATCCATTTCTTCAGTTCTACTACATAGAAATGAACAGCTGAACTTCATTAGGTACTTTAAATGGTGGCAGGTGTGTGGATTCACATTTTATGTTAGTTTAAATGTGATTGAACACAACAACATCCACAGTTACAGGGTGTGCACACTTGTTCAACAACATTGTCTCAGATGTTTATTTTTTTCCAATTAATTTTACAGGTTATAGGTCGACAATGTTGGGGGGGGAATTAAAAGAGTTTCTTGGTCTCATCTTTTAATACCACACACACAAAAAAACAAAAAAACAAAAAAACAGGCATTTGAACAGGACAGACAATGTCTTGGCTCACTTGATAAGTTCATTTGAATGATGCGAATGGGTGATTGATTGATTGACTAGTGCAGTCTCTACCGTGAATGACAGTAAAGTACTGAAGTGAAGTTACATAAGCGAGCACCATGTTTCTGTTGCCAGGCTGTATTATGTGACATGCCAACTTGGCTCAATTGTGTGACAAATGGCCAGCGCTGAGGGTGAATTGAATGCAAGTAGGGTACACAATGATGTTGTTGAATAGAATGTCTGAACATTTCATTAACTTTGATTGCATAAAGGAAAATACTCTTGACAAATGTCATAAATCATAATGGGAAAGTCATTATGCTATGTGAAGGTGCCTACAAACGAGCTTTATCCATCCATCCATTTTCTTGACCGCTTATTCCTCACAAGGGTCGCGGGGGTGCTGGCGCCTATCTCAGCTGGCTCTGGGCAGTAGGCGGGGGACACCCTGGACTGGTTGCCAGCCAATCGCAGGGCAACGAGCTTTAGCTTTAGCTAAATTTAGCATATATTTTGTGTTTATCTGTAAATCCAGATGTAGTGTATTTCGAGGTATTTGAAATCTTTCTGACGCCTTGCTTCCCTCCAGGTGCTCTATGAGGACAGCCAGATGGTGACCCTGACAGCACCCTACATGGCAGGCTTTCTTGCCTTCAGAGAAACGCCTTTCCTCTTGGAGGCTTTGCAGCGGCTTGAAAGGGAGAAGCCCGCACTTGTGCCTCAGGTCAGATTACATTGTAGAATATTGCAAGCATTGCAATTCACAGAACTACCACTTAGGATATTAGAAAGAAAATTAGAGACAAACATTTTGACAAACATGGGGTCGGGCTGATGTTGGATCACATAATTCGCTTTGTGATTGGCTGGAGGGCTAAACATTGACTTTCTCCCAGAAAATGTCCCACTTATGGCAAAGCACAACAAAATGGCAAAATATAGGTCGCGGGGGGAAAAAATCACCACCACACATTAACAAAAGTCCAGGTGTGTTGATTGAGACGAACTTCATGTGTGTACTTCAAGTGTTTATTTCGAAGTGAAAAACCTAGGACTATCACTTTAAGATTCACCGAACTGTAGCCAAACTGCCTGGATATGACCGCAGAAGTTTGATAATATGAATGGTCACAAAGGTCCCAGAACAACTGCCAAAGAAATTAAAGGTGAACTCCAAAGTAAAGGTACATTTGTGAGATTGCGCCATTTGTTGTTGATTGAGCCAAAATAGACTTCATGGGAGACGATTAAAAGGGCACCAGTTGACAATACTGGAAATCATTTTAAAAAGTGAGACTGGAATTTGCCAAACTGCATGTTAGCAAGCCACAAAACGTCTGGGAGAATGTCCTATAGACAGATGAGACAAAACTGGAACATTCTGGCAAGGTACATGAGCTCTATGTTCACAGATGGAAAAATGAATCATACCAAGAAAAGAACACGGTTCCTACTGTGAACCATGGAGCAGTCTCTGCTATGTTCTAGGCCTGTTCTGAAATCTCAAGACAACATATTCTCGAGAAATGTGCTGCCCAATGTCAAAATGGCACACACGTCTTTGCAACATAATAATGACCCAAAGATCTTATACACAGAAAGATGCTGCTTAGGTGAAATCAATTTGCTATTTTAATTAGAGCAGTTATTCAAATGTATGCTTATGCTCCCTTCCAGTCCAACGCATGACAGTAATTTGATTGCGATGTGGCGACGAATGCCAAACAACTCACAGAAAAAAACAAAAAAAAAACGTGTTCACTGTCATTTGTAGATCACAGTTTTCACAGTGCTAAATTTCTGGCTCTGCTCTGCGGATCCACACCAACTCCTAAGTGCTCACTTCGGCCTTTTTTGTGTGTGAAGGCAATAAACATATGTATGTATATATGTATATAAACATAGGTGAAAACATAAACTCTGTTGAGCTTTGCTCTTGGCAAGGATAATAAACGTAATGAGGCCCATTTGTTATATGCTAACATATAATAAAGACAGCAGACAGCACCTCCCTTAAGGGATACTTAAACAAATGAATGGGAACGTGGGATTGGAAGGAATTGCTTACTTCCCAACAAATAAGAACTCATTATGATCGTCAGCCAACTAACATTTCCAGAGTCACCATTAAAGGATTATGGAAAATTCTGCAAACTTGCACATATGCACATGTGCACATGTGACCAATAAATTAGTAAAAGTAATAAATTTCGAGGCAAAAAAAAAAGATGTCAACTAATTTAATTGTGATGTTTAACATCATTTAACATTAATCGTGATGGTCATTGATAGACACCAAAGATAAAATGTATTTGGAAATTGGTTTGCTAATAAAAAATTAATAAATATATAAAACCTATGTAATTCAGTTAATACTGCAAATTGCCACAGTTAAGATCAATTGTCAGTGTTAATGTTTTAGATGTGTAATTTGTGTCTTAATAGGTGCTGTTTGTGGATGGCAATGGTCTCTTTCACTACAGAGGTAAGAAAACATAAAATTACTCTACTAGCTCTCATTGTCATGCAGGGCAGGTGGCCACCACCCCAAATATAATGAAACTCTTGTTAAATTAATAACTCTTATTGTGTATCAAGACCGAGTAGCATTTACTTGGTCTTCTTGTTTTGAATTTCATTCATTGTGCAAATGGTCTTATCACTGTGGCCAGTTGGTGTATAATTTGGAAATACACTCTGGTCATTTTATTGTAGCACTTTTTTTAGGGGTCTTTAAACACACTTTGAAAACAATACAAAAGCATTTCAACATGTGTCAAATATTACGGAATAACATCGTGACGATGACAATGATAATGAAGGTGACGTAATAAATTATGTTCTGTTTCAGCGGCAAAGTGCAGGTGTCTAGTTAAAAAAAAAAAAAAGTTTGGGACAACTGCTCTATGCCTGGTTTATCAGTAACGACATTGTGATTATAAATTTTCTCTCATAAGATATCTCAGAGTGCCACTCAAAGATTCATCTGCGTTATGTTGTCAGAACAATGAAATGAAAGCAAAACTCATCATGAAATAAATGGCTGCGAGATCTAAACCTAACCTCTAAGAAGTCACTAAGCAGGATACTGATTATACAGTACAGTAAACATGAAAACAAAGTCCATAATAAAAAAAAAAAACGATGAGCTAAGTAAAAAGCTAGACAAGGTGATAGCAGAACGTGGGGCAACGACAAAACTTGACACACAGTGGACTGACGCAGACTGACAGAAAACAAGGGGCTAACTACATCAACACTAATAGAGGGAAAAAACTGAGGCACTCTGAAAGGCCTTTGTTACAACATGGCCAGTTGATTAAAAATTGCCTACGCGTTTTGGCCTTGGTAGGCCTTCGTCAGGGCAAGCTGAAAGTCACATGTCTGCTTATATAGGGGTTTGTCACATGATCATAATGGGCAGGGCACACAATCAGCTGGTACAAAATCAGCAAGCAACATTTAGCAATACTTTTAAAATATACTGATAAAAAACACATTACACAAGATATTATTTACAATGTCTTTTTCAAAAGAGATTTTTAGAGAATAGGAGTGAAATCAAGCTCGCCATTCAGACCAGGATACTCAGTAGCTCTTAAAGTGTAGATTCAAAGAGATTCTCTCTGCAGGACTCTTTTCAGTCTATCACCTCCTCTTATGAACTCAGGAATATATTCTATACCATAGGCTTTTAAAGTTGAATTACAGTGATTAGAATATTTATAATGTAATGCCAATGGATATAGAGCATTGCCACTTCTTATGGCTTGTTTATGTTCAGCAAGTCTGGATTTAAATTTGCGTTTAGTTCTACCAATGTAGAAACGGCCACAAGGGCATTCGAGTTTATAAACAACATATGTAGTGTTCCAATTAATAAATGAGTTAATGTTATATTTGTTATTATTTACTATATTAGTAAACACATTGGTAGTCTTTTTGGTATTACAATGCACACAGTTCTAAAATTTCATCTAAAATTTCCAGTTGTTGTACTGAGCCAAGTCTTTGTTTTGCAAAAGGGGGGAGATAGCTTTTCACCAGTTTATTGCCAAGGGTGGGGGCCTTCCGAAAGCTGACTGTTGGAGTATGTGGAAGTATTTCTCTAAACAAGTTGTCACTTGTAAGGATACTCCAATTTTTTTTTAAATTATAGATATTTTTTTTAAATCTAAAAATAATATAAATTATATTTTTTTTTTAATCATGGATAGTTTTTTTTTAATTATTAGTTTTTTTTTAAATATAGATAAATTATAGATAGTCTTTTAAAATTATAGATAGTTTTTTTAATTATAGATAGTTTTTGTAAATTATAGATATGTTTTTAAATTATAGATAGTTTTTTGTAAATTCTAGATATTTTTTTTTAATTATATATTTTTTAATTATATAGTTCTTTTTAAATTGTAGTTTTTTTTATCTATAATTTAATCATTTAAATTTCTATAATTTACAAAAACTATAATTTACCAAAAACTATCTTTAATTAAAAAAATAATTATATTTTAAACTATAATTAATTAATTAATTAATTTATTTATTTATTTATTTTTTAAATTATAGATAGTTTTTTTTTTTAATTAAATTATAGATAGATAGTTATCTTTTCACTGAAAACACTTCCCAGTGAGTGTTTTACGCCAGGATCCCTGTATGGGATAATGAGACGTTACAGGAGGGTTTTGTATTTAATGCCAAATGTTTTTGGATTGCTCTCTCTATGTGGATGATGCAGAATTCGGACTGGCATGTCACGTTGGAGTGCTGTCAGGGCTGCCGTGTGTGGGTGTTGCCAAGAACCTGCTCCAGGTCCAGGGTGTGTACAAAAATGAAGAACACCAGTCTCAGGTAAACTCTCATATTTCTCTTTTAACACATTCACTCCCAGCCATTTTCACTGAAGCTAGCCCAGCTCGTTCTCAGCTGCTTTACTGGATTTTGACTGATTTGCCAGGCCCGCAGTATATTGTTCTATTGCTATAAAAATCATGGAACCTCCCAAAAGAAGGATTATGGTGTCTTCTTTCATCAGGGAAAAAGTATATTTCTGTCTGTTTCTGTTTTGCAGCAATTAACATGACAATATAGCTAAGTTTCATCATTCTTTAAAAATCTGTTTAAAACTGTGGAGAAAACAGCTTGTTGCAACATGCCCTGGTTGATCTCTTATACTCTGCTTCCATCTGCTGGCCGTTTTTGTAATTACTACCATTGTTTGAACCATTCTCTTCAGTTCACAGGCTGCATCAAATCCTGTGTGCTCTAGCATAAAAAAAAACCCAAATGTATATGTACATGTAATATTTATAGATAGAACGTATTTATACGTTTTGGGGAACAAATGAGTTAATTTACACTGGTTTCTTTCCATACCCTGATGCAGCAATTTGTAATTGTGTGGTCGACAAAACCTGGGTGGGAGAACTATTGGACAGCTATTTTATTCTGTCTGATTCTTCACTTTTTTTTTTTAGTATTATTTCTTTTGCTTGCATTTGCAATAAGAAGCTCATGCCATTCTCTTGTGATGAACTTTTTATTTTAATTTGAATTTTATTTTGCTTATCCGGGGTCGGGTCGCGGGGGCAGCAACTTTAGATTCTAACTTCGTCTAGCTCATCCGTGGGGATCCCAACGCGTTCCCTGGTTATCTCCCTGGTAATCTCTCCAGTGTGTCCTGGGTTGTCCCTGGGGCCTATTGCCAGTCCAGAGCCTTTAGGAACTCTGGCCGGATCTCATCTACCCCTGGGAAGGAGCTTTTTAACCACCTCTGTGACTTCAATCCCACACAGACAGGAAAGCACACACCTTAGACTCTGCTTCCTCAAAGGAAGACGTGTCTGTGAATTGAGGAGGTCTTCGAAGTATTCTCCCCACTGACTCATAGCTCAAAGCTGTATTCCACTTGGCCAGCTGATACCTGTCAGCTGACTCTGCAGTCCCACGGGCCAAAAAGGCCTGATACGACTCCTTCTTCAGCTTAACAGCATCCCTTGTAGGGATTGCCACCATGACAGGCACCGACCACATTACTGTCACAGCTCCGATCAGCCGCTTCAACAATGGAGGTGCGGAACATGGTCCACTCTGACTCGTATCCTCCACCACTCCTGGGACGTGTGCCAAGTCGTGCTGGAGGTGGGAGTTCAAACTCTTTTTGATGGGGGATTCTGCCAGACATTCCCAGCAAACCCTCACAATATGTTTGGGTTTGCCAGGTCGGGTCGGCATCTTGCCCCACCATCGGAGCCAACACACCACCAGGAGGTGATTAGTTGACAACTCCGCCCCGCTCTTCACCCGAGTGTCCAAAACAGAAAGAGAAATATGATGTCAAAGAGGGACAAAGGACATGAATCAACCACTGCAACCAAAGCAAATATTTTTATTTATTTATTTTTTTTGCTGGATACATGACATTTTTTGTTGAGCAAAAGTTTAGGAACAATTTTCTATTACTGTACTTTGGCAAATGCTCATCTTTGTTTCTTCAGTCCATGGAAGTTTCTCCTTGCAAACGAATGTACTTGTGTATTATTGTACATTTGATGATAAAGTCTAATGCGAACGGTAGTTTGTAACTACATTCCTGCTTTGGAGGTTGTTGCTGTTGTCTTTCTTCACAGCTCTGACAATGTCTTCTACTGATGCTGTTTTCCCTGATCGCTCTGTTTGTGGCTGTTGGTACATCAACAGTTACTTTCTTCTTCTATGTAACTAGTATAAATGTAGTATTCATAGGCTCAACCCACATTTTAAAGTGCACATGGGTTTTATGTACTGTAAGTTGTGTATTAGATGCAGATGTAAATACCTGGAAACTGTTGTTTCATCTTCATCTTTCAATACAATGTCTTTTGAGTCTACAGCAAAACTAAAGCAATTAGGCTACAATGTTCCAAAATTTTTGGAGGTGTGTGTGTGTGTGTGTGTGTGTGTGTGTGTGTGTGAACATGTGGGGAAAATTAAATTGGATTTCATAAATATGCAAATTGAGCCTCAATGACCTGCCGAGGGTCTAGCGAGATCAATTCATCCAATAAGCAACCATCTCATGCAGGCATCTAAAAGATAAGAACAGACAATAATGTAGTTGTCGGATTTGGAAGAAATCATGTGGCGTCTGCTGGATAAGGACAGTGAACTGAACTAATAATACATTCTACATGGATATCAGACTGCAAGTATGCATACACTGTTTTTTCCCCAGAAATGTCCAGAACTCTATAATTATTGGTTCAGTGCAATGAGTGTATTCATACACTGAAATATTTGAATAATATTTTTTCTATTCCTATTCATCTCTTATATTAAAAATATGATGTAAGCTAGAAATTGAACAGTATATTCAGCATTTGAGTACTCAACGTAAGGGTTCCGATCTTGTTCATCCATCCATCCATCCATCCATCCATCCATCCATCCATATATCCATCCATCCATCCATCCATCCATCCAACCATCTTCATTCACTCCCACACCCTCAGATCCTCTTCCTCCAAAAAAAAACAAACAAAAAAACAACAACAACTCAAAACACACATGTTTAAAGCTGCCTACTCCACCTAATGCCATTTTGCTCTGCTCTTTTCATTTTCGGCCCCAATTTATTTATTTGATATTACTTTTTATTGTTGCTTTAACTGAATAACGATGTTCTTGAGTGACAAGATTTTTGCTATTTGCTGGCTGGCCTGGTACCTATCCTCCTTGAATAGCTTGGGTTCACTGTAGACCTTAACACTTAAGTGAACTCTTGGAAAACATTGTGTCGAAGATTAAAGTTATTACTCCCTAATGCTTACTTTGGGAGTAATGGTGGCGATAACAACCCATTGGCAACAAAGTCTGTTTTGTTGACCTATCTATCTTCCCAAAGACATAATTTCTACCTCAGCTTTGGCCATGATTATAGTTGCAGCTGAGAGCAAATGCCCAAGATTGTAAATTTAGTTTGTTTTGGGGTGCCTGCATTTACGGCTGATCTTGTCTTTTGCTGGGAGGATGGTGTAACCGATTGATTAGACGGCCTATTGAGCTAGTTAGAGGTAACAAAAGGCCACGCTGTAAAATGCATTCAGACTGTGGTAGCCATTTACATGGATTTGTTAATTTGACTATTTCTGGTGCAAAGTCAAGATAGGATTAGAATTGGTTCAAGAAACGATGTGTCATTCAAAATACTCATAAGAACAGCCCGTATCAAGGGGCCCGGCACTCCGTACTCCCGAAGCACCCCCCACAGAACTCCCCGAGGGACACGGTCGAACGCCTTCTCCAAATCCACAAAACACATGTGGACTGGTTGAGCGAACTCCCACGCACCCTCGAGGATCCTGCGGAGGGTGTAAAGCTGGTCCACTGTTCCATGGCCAGGACGAAAACCACACTGCTCCTCCTGAATCCGAGATTCGACCTCCCGACGGAACCTCCTCTCCAGCACCCCTGAATAGACCTTACCAGGGAGGCTGAGGAGTGTGATCCCTCTGTAGTTGGAACACACCCTCCGGTCCCCCTTCTTAAAAAGGGGGGCCACCACCCCAGTCTGCCAATCCAGAGGCACTGTCCCCGATGTCCACGCGATGTTGTAGAGGCGTGTCAACCACGACAGCCCCACAACATCCAGAGTCTTTAGGAACACCGGGCGGATCTCATCCACCCCCGGGGCCCTGCCACCGAGGAGCTTTCCAACCACCTCAGTGACTTCGACCCCAGAGATAGGAGAGCCCACCCCAGAGTCCCCAGACTCTGCTTCCTCAAAAGGAGACGTGTTGGTGGAATTGAGGAGGTCTTCGAAGTATTCCCCCCACCGCTTCACGACTTCCGGAGTCGAGGTCAGCAGCACCCCATCGCCACTATACACAGTGTTAATGGGGCACTGCTTTCCTCTCCTGAGACGCCGGATGGTGGACCAGAATTTCCTCGAAGCCGTCCGGAAGTTGTTTTCCATGGCCTCACCGAACTCCTCCCATGTCCGAGTTTTTGCCTCAGCAACCGCAGAAGCCGCGTTCCGCTTGGCCATCCGGTACCTGTCAGCTGCCTCCGGAGTCCGACAGGCCAAAAAGGCCCGATAGGACTCCTTCTTCAGCTTGACGGCATCCTGGTGTCCACCAGCGGGTTCGAAGATTGCCGCCGCGACAGGCACCGACCACCTTACGGCCACAGCTCCGATCGGCCGCCTCAACAATGGAGGCGCGGAACATGGCCCATTCGGACTCAATGTCCCCCGCCTCCCCTGAGACAAGGGAGAAGCTCTGCCGGAGGTGGGCATTGAAACTCTTTCTGACAGGGGATTCCGCCAGACGTTCCCAGCAAACCCTCACAATACATTTGGGTCTGCCAGGTCGGACCGGCATCTTCCCCCACCACCAGGTGGTGATCAGTTGACAGCTCCGCCCCTCTCTTCACCCGAGTGTCCAAAACATGCGGCCGCAAATCCGATGACACGACAACAAAGTCGATCATCGAACTGCGGCCTAGGGTGTCCTGGTGCCAAGTGCACATATGGACACCCTTATGCCTGAACATGGTGTTCGTCATGGACAAACCGTGACGAGCACAGAAGTCCAATAACAGAACACCGCTCGGGTTCCGATCAGGGCCGTTCCTCCCAATCACGCCCCTCCAGGTCTCACTGTCATTCCCCACGTGAGCGTTGAAGTCCCCCAGCAGGACGAGGGAGTCCCCAGAGGGAGCGCTCTCCAGCACACCCTCCAAGGACTCCAAAAAGGGTGGGTACTCTGAGCTGCTGTTTGGTGCATATGTACAAACAACAGTCAGGACCCGTCCCCCCACCCGAAGGCGGAGGGAGGCTACCCTCTCGTCCACCGGGGTAAACCCCAACGTACAGGCGCCGAGCCGGGGGGCAATAAGTATGCCCACACCTGCTCTGCACCTCACACCGTGGGCAACTCCAGAGTGGAAGAGAGTCCAACCCCTCTCAAGAGGACTGGTACCAGAGCCCAAGCTGTGTGTGGAGGCGAGTCCAACTATGTCTAGTCGGAACTTCTCGGCCTCGCACACCAGCTCGGGCTCCTTCCCTGCCAGAGAGGTGACATTCCATGTCCCAAGAGCCAGCTTCTGTAGCTGGGGGTCGGTCCGCCAAGGTCTCCTCCCTTGGCTGCCACCCAGCCTGCACTGCACCCGACCCCTTTGGCCCCTCCCACCGGTGGTGAGCCCGTGGGAAGGGGGACCCACGTTGCCTCTTCGGGCTGTGCCCGGCCGGGCCCCATGGGTGCAGGCCCGGCCACCAGGCGCTCGCCAGCGAGCCCCGCCTCCAGGCCTGGCTCCAGAGGGGGGCCCCGGTGACCCGCGTCCGGGCGAGGGAAACGCGTCTCCAAAGTTCGTATTCGTCATAAGGCGTCTTCTGAGCCGTGCTTAGTCTGGCCCCTCACCTAGGAATTGTTTGCCATGGGTGACCCTTCCAGGGGCATAAAGCCCCAGACAACATAGCTCCTTGGATCATTGGGACACGCAAACCCCCCCACCACGTTAAGGTGCCGGCTCACGGAGGGGGCGTTGAAAGTTTAGCCTTAAATTGGAAAACAAATGGTGGCATATACTGCTCGACAAATGGTGGCATATACTGCTCGACATCCTAAAGTGACAGTCATTGAAAGTTTAGCCTTAAATTGGAAAACAAATGGTGGCATATACTGCTCGACAGACATGGCTGGTCTTTTAGACTCTACTAGTGTGTCAGTATGTGTTGGCGTGCGCATGCGATTGTTGCTGTTTTATGTATTTTTATATATAGTAGGGTTGTTCCGATACCGTTTTTTGGCTCCCGATACCGATACCCAGCTTTGCAGTATCGGCCGATACCGATACCATACCGATACTTAAGTTTTTTTTTTCCTCAACATGAAAAAGCTGTCCTGCCATTGGTTCAGAGCATTCAAAGACCAATAGGATATCTTAGATCGGCATGCAGTGAACACGTCACATACTAGTGAATGTCGTGCATGAGCAAGACACAAGATGCTGCATCCAAAATCCTATATTAGCGTTGGAATTAATGTTATCGGCATGTTATTTGTGAGTAGTCACCGATACCGATACCACTGTTTCAATGCAGTATCGGCACCTCTGTCGATAGCAGTATCGGTATCGGAACAACACTAATATATAGTGCGTTTTGTCCTCTTTGAATGGCATATGATGGTGGATACACTTGGAATGACAGCATCAGTCAAGCAGAATACAAAAATAAATACATTTTCTTAAATGATGAGGGCTAAAACAAAGTTATTACCCGTCTGTTGATGTGTTTATGAGACATGCCACAACTCACAATGGCACATGACCTCGAATGACTGGACGTCCTGGTCGAAGGAAATACACCAACACGGAAACAGCATGAACGACACAAAACATAAAGTGACAAAATAATATGGTATCCAGGAGATCACTGTCCAAGGCAAGACTGTTTTACTCCATTCCTGCATGTGGTGCTAATGCGTTCTACAAGGCCACACAGGGACATCTTTCTGTTTAATTGAGTGGGTCTCTGCTTTAATTGATCCCATCAGAGTCAAATTGTAATAGCAAAAAGGGAAAGTCGATCACATAATCTGCTGCATTAACCAGATTGGCGCTCGAATGTAACCACTCTTTTCACATCCTAATTGACATTCTCTATTCTCCCCATTCTTCCCTCTTGTCACACTAACTTACGAGTGCCAAGTCAAACTATTCTGTTATTGATGACTTGCTCGCTTTGTGACGTCTGCTGCTGTAGTGTGGATCCTTTACTGGTTTCACCTTGCACTCCCCTCACAGTATGTAGGCAAAACACACAAACCTCGTCTGATTCCAGCAGAGATCTGTGCCCCTTTTAACCTTCCCCTCTCCTTGTTGTCTCATTGCTTTGGTGAGTCATAGTAGACTGTACACCCCATCCATTATGGAAGCGCCCTTCATCATTCTGGCCTATAATGCAAAGTACTACTTCCCCATCATGACATCTGACTTTTTTTTTTTTTCCCTCTGTTGTGTATTAGAACATCTTGAAACAATAAACTACTCATTAACTTAGAATACTATAATCACTTACATTCTTAGTGGTTTTATTATTTTATTGTGGAGATGCATCACGTGTCAAGATTCTGAAACATCTGTATTTCCTATCGTAGGTTAGGTTCCTTCTGGTGTTGTTATTCAGTGCTAACCACTTAATTTCCGTGTCTAGTTTTGAACTTCATTTGAAATTTATGAAAAGGTTTGTGTGATCAGTCAACAGTGTAGTTGATTCAGCCGGAATAACTGAAAAATACAAGTCATGTTTTATGCAACAGCACACTGGTAGCCACTCTTATGTAACCGTGACAACTAAACCAGATGGTTTCTCCAATTCTTTTTAACATGAGAAACTTTCCAAGAATCAGAAATGCTTTCTTATATCCCCCTGTCATGATAAAATACATTTGACTGATTGTTTTTCGTGGCATATTCTCCTGTGCGCTTCAGTCAGACAAAAACGTGACTGCACACGCACCGATTCTTTCATCTGTCCCTCACTGACTGCCCAACGGCTGTATATGTGTCCCTACTACATTACGATGACAGCTGAATGTTGACATTATATCATATTAATTGATGCAAAAAAGGATCAGCACCAGCTGACTTTTTCTTTAATAGTTGTCGTAATAATGAACCGATTAAACTATAGGTTTTGTTTGTTTGTCGATTTGTTTTTTACTATCTGATGCACAACACGTGAAGTGCATTGTTTGGCAAGCTGGTCAACTCTCAATTTGCATTGTATTTAATTTAATTTGCATTGCAGGAAAAGCAAGAAAGGAAATGGCTTGGTTGCAAACGGGAGAATATGCCCCTTAATCCCTTGAATTAAGTAATTTATCTGTAAGGTAAATTTCAGGCTAAAGTTGTTTTAACTAGTGTTGTTCCGATACCGATACTGGTATCGGCAGAGGTGCCGATACTGCATAAAAACAGTGGTATCGGTATCGGTGACTACTCACAAGTAACATGCCGATACCATTAATTCCAACGCTAATATAGGATTTTGGATGCAGCATCTTGTGTCTGGCTCGTGCACAACATTCACTCATATATGACATGTTCACTGCATGCCGATCTAAGATATCCTATTGGCCCTTGAATGCTCTGAACCAATGGCAGGACAGCTTTTTCATGTTGAGGAAAAAAAACCTTAAGTATCGGTATGGTATCGGTATTGGCCGATACTGCAAAGCTGGGTATCGGTATCGGTATCGGGAGGCAAAAAATGGTATCGGAACAACACTAGTTTTAACCATAACCAACCTTGTACGTAATATATCAAGGTGTTAAGAATGTACAGAGAAGATGTACATATTTTTCTATGGACAATTTGGTGTCACAATACTTATCAACCTCAACAGATTCAACATTGCAGTTATATTCAGACATTTAAACACAAGTTTCTCTTCAAGAGATGTTGACATTGAAACCTCCAGACATCCAAATGAATCAGATAATGAAGATAGGAAACTAGTAATACATTTACAGCAGATGTGTGTGTGTTTTAATTATTATGTTTCTGATTCTGACCTCCAGTATATTTCCTTTGCTTTCGTAGATATCAGCACTGCAGAAAGGAGGAGACAGCTTTCCACTCAGAGCAACCTCTGGCAAAGTGCTTGGAAAGGTACAGGGGGAAGATGTGCTAATTAAAAATGACTTACAATCTCTCCCTCTCTGTAGATGATTACAAGTGTAAAAATTCATGTGCAACAAAATGAACCTGGCTGTCACGGTTAGGCTTTACAATGATCAAGACTTTGGGGGCCGATCACCAATCACTGACCTGTTGTCAAGTATGAGACTCCAAAGTACACAACTAAGGGTTAGGGATATAATAAGGCGTTTGCTTAAACTTTTGGAGGAAAAAACAACCCCCGAAAGCAACCAAAAATCCACAATGTGGATAGATGGAGCACTACAGCAAACAGAAATTAAAAAAAATTAACTAAGGACTGCACTAGATAGAAATTTATATTTAGCCGTATATAGGTGGAAACAACTGGACAAGTAACAAAAAGAGAATGTGCAATACACAAACAAACGGGATGAAAATCTTAACAAAATAAAAGCTATGACAAACTCGATGTAATTTACACAACATTAAAGAGAAAGTCAAACAAAGCAGAGTGGAAAAACAGAAGCTAAACTCCACAATAGCACACCAAAAGACAGAGGAGCAGAAATTACGGCCTAGAACAAGGACAGAAGACCGGAAGGCGACACTAACCATGGCTACAAACAAACACAAGGCAATGGAGATGATTAGGTACATAATCTGACATCTTTTTCTTTCAATTATTGGCAGATTACAAGCAATGTTCAGGTGCATACCGCGATCCACTGTACTCATGTCCTCAGCTTTACAATTTCCCGCCTGATCTTGTCTCCTCCTTCAGCCCCAAGTATACCGCCAATCGTCCAATCACGCTGTGCTGCTCTCACATTCCATTTCAGCCTCTCTCTCAAATGTGAACTTTCCACAGTACACAATTCCTTCGATAATTACTTTCAACATTAATGATTTTTAAAAACAAAATATTGTTTTGTCTTCCCTTCTTTTCCCTTTCCCATTTCCCCCCCATATGTCTAACCCTTTTCTGCTAATGATGCTTTTACCCTCTCCTTTTCCCAGTGGTACTGCAACAGTTATATTCTTTCCAAGTGCTCTTTTTGCTAGACCATCTGTCACCCCATTTCCCTTCAGCCCCGTGTGTGCTGGCGGCACCTAGCAAAATTGGACCTTAATGCCACCCCTGTGAATCCTGAACAAACTATGTTGTATTTCAATGAACAAGTCGTCCCTGATTATGTTCATTGAGTGTAAATTCTCCACCATAGACATTGAATCTGGTCTTATTTCTTCCACCCATTCCTCCTTTGTCGACAAATAATTACTGCCACCAATTCTGCTGTTCATACTGACACATGATTTAATAGACACTTTGACACTCTATAACACCAAATTCTGGAATAAACACCCCTACACCATTCTTCGAACCATCAGTATACAATAAATCACAAGGTAGCTATAATATGTATTTTTTTCTTATGTACCAGTACTCATTTGTTTTCACCACTATGTCACTCATTGTCCAGTCTTTCTCCAAACACTTTGCATTCATATCTGTATTTGCCTCTGGAAACATCCATGGAGGAATTGTACCTGTACCACTCATACGCTTTCAAAATCTGTTTGCAATAAGAACCAGGTGTGTGCAACCACTGGGGAAAAAAACCTACACAAACACAGACCAGTCAAGATCAAAAGCTCTTGAAAAATCAAATTACAAAATGGAGCAACATTTGTATTTAACGGCATGGCTCAGTGGGAAAGTGGTTGTCTCCCTAACTCGATGGTTGTATGTTCGATCGTCAACCTTCACCATGTCGAAGTGTCCTTGAGCACGATACTGAACCCAATAAGTGCACTCCATTTACCATTTGAGTACAACTTCATTTTTAGCAACAATGTCACTGCTTTCAAAACATGAAGAAATTACTACAGTACTAAATTGTTTAGTTAGAGCGTTTTCAAAATTATATTAAGTTCTTAATTATTAAAGATTATTAAAGGATTTTTGAGGTGTAACTTCTTCATGGCAAATGAAGGGAAGTTAGATGCTGCCTGTTGGAGCCATTATCGCGAAGGGGACTTGGAATTAATAAGTTAATGAATTTGTAAAGAGGTTTAAGATTAGTTAAGTTTAAATAAGCACTTATCCAAGTTGTAAGTTTGTGTTAGTTCTGCTTTGTTTTGAAGGTTTGACCATAGTGGTAATTTTATGTTTAGTATGCCCCCACTGGCCAGGTATGGCTACTGCATTTAGATGTGTGTACTTCCTGCTGGGTAAAAGGCTTAAAAGCAAGATGGCTGCCTTAGCTCTGTGGTGTGTATGTGTGTGTGTGTGTGTGTGTGTGTGGGAGGGGAGACAAGCTAGGCAGGCCTCTTGGCTTGATAAGGTTTTTCAAGCATTATTTGCATTATTATTTGACTATCATTTGATATCCTGTAATATTTCAAGCCAAATGATTAGTATTGTTCACATATCACCTCTTCAAACTATCCAACATCCATAACCCGGTTCCTGACATCATCGCCTGACCAAACAATTGGTGAGTCAATGCATTGAAGCCCTGCTGAGACCTGCACTTGTCTTTCAATTAAGAACACTTGAAATCTGAGAATAATGGCACAAACACTGCCTTTGTATATTCTTTACTGTATTAATGGTCTATTTTTACATAGGCTATAAATCTTTGTAGGCACTGAGGGCCTTATACAGTCAGCTTGTCACATTAAGTGACAAATGCTTGTACTGTATGTGGGAAACACTGTGTTTGATTGGATCAGCAAAGTCAGGCAATTCACAAAACGTGCACAAAGGAAAAATATTGGCTGATCCAGTTTAGCCAACCAGGTTGATGGAAAGTCTAGTCATAATATAAGATAATAGTTGAGCTTTTTTTTATTATTATTATTATTATTATTTGTACACATTCACAACCTCTCAACTCTTCATGCAGGCACTACGGAGCTCAGACAAGAGCACCAAGCCAGTCTATGTGTCAGTTGGCCACAAGATCAGTCTGGATACAGCTGTTCATCTCACACACTGCTGCTGCCGCTTCAGAGTTCCGGAGCCAATCAGACAGGTAACAAGAACATACACATGTACACACACATACATTGGTCAAATGTAATGTAAATACAATACATTGCAAAATCAATGAGATAACAGCTACCATTCATCTAGCGTGCATTACGTTTTCAACATGAGAACATACGTCCTGCAACCCAAAGCTACAAGTTAATGTATTAGGTTCACAACCACATCCATGATGCCAATGAAACATGATTAAGAGTTCAACACAATTATCACACAACTCAGCCACCTGATATGTAAATTCTGATACTAGTCATTTCAAATCGCTATTGCCACGTGTGGCTGAAAAATGAAACTGCACACTCCCTACTCACGTACACAATTCGTGCATGAAGTCACATCCACAGACAAAGGGCCAAATCCAGTCTGAAAACTATTGGACACAGGCTTGCAGTAATACCACTTGTGAACAGCTAATTGTGTTA
>NC_135416.1:16755349-16840349 GCF_051991245.1 Festucalex cinctus
ATCGTTAAGACCTGGAATATTTGCATTGTTGAGAAGGGTTGGGGTACGTGGGTTCTTATGGGTTCAGCTCCCGCAATCACTTCTGGTGCAAAATTCGCATTCATCCACTATCGGCAGCCGAATGATTTTTTTCATGGGGCTTGTTGTTGACTCCAGAGGACAGCGTGCCAAAAGTAACAGTTTTTCGGACCAGCATCTCCAGCTCACATTTTGTGACGTTTTCATTGGTGCCTCGTGTCTTGATAATCGGATTATCTAATCATGCAGTGATATTATTCCCACTGGCACCCCCTTTGTATACTAATTTGCATATTCATGTAGGGGCGTGGAGAGGATTGGCTCTGGTACAACATTTCTGCATTGAATGGGATGTACCTTGTATTCGTGCATACGCACAGATTCATACATCTGGATTTTTTTGGTTTGTGCAACATTTTCTGGATTTGACAGTACGCTGGTTTTCAATATGAAACTCACCAAATTTTCAGGCCCCAGGTGACTTAAAAAAAACACATAGGTTGGGTTGATGATGGCCAATTGGTCATCATCCCGATAGGCTGAAACTTCGCATCTCTCCGCACAAACGTACATCCACCGGTAATGGGACTCTTAGGAGCTCCCGGAGACACATCATATTTCCAGATCCTACCCCCTCTCTCTGGAGTGTGTTGCACTAAATATATCCTTAATAATATTTGCTGCTTCCTGACATTTACCTGTACATTGTTGCCAGAATAGAGCTTCTTGCATGCCTTTTCTTCTTGTGGAATACTCACATTTGATCAACTACAGTGACGTTGAGAAAAGGTCTTTGCCCTCTTCTGGCAAGCATATTTTTTGCATCGTTTCCCCACATTAATGTTTAAGATCATGAAGCAAATCTAAATATTACACAAAGTAGAGTAGGATGGCCAGCTCTGGCCGCTCGAAGGGCCAGGCACTGCTACACTTTTATTAATAAGGTACTTCCTTACTTCCTTAATATATTTACACCTTAATTACTCTGAAAAATGCTGAATTGTATGCATAAAAGTGTTTGTTGCTTTCAGTTCACTATGTCTCATACTGAGTTGGGTAAAAGAGCTTTTGTTTACTCGGCTCCTTACGCATGGAATATGCTAGTACGATTTAGGTTATACCCAACATTCACCCCAACACTGAAGGACATTTACTCTTGATAGTGTAACTTTTTATCCTAACAGTGTTAAAATAACACGGCTTACTGCATATTTGATCGAATACTGGAGATTTAACATTTGCTGTCCGCTTACTGTGTTTTACTTAGGTTCCTATCTTGCTACTGCTTATATATAGTTAAACACAGTCTTTCTGCAGATCCACTAACACTAGAAGGAAGGCTTCTTTGCAATACCGAAAGCTCTTTGGATATTGGATGTGAACAACCTCCCAGCTAAGAAGCAATTAGTGTGCCTCCATCTTGGGTTTCCATGCAGCCTGGGTGTCAGGCAGACAGGAAATGTAAAAGCAGCTGCAGTGCCAGATTGCAAAAACAGATGGAATTTTAATGTGAGTGATAGGCAATGGGAAACCCGCATGAACGGAATGAAAGAGATTGAGGAATTCATAGTGGGTGGCTATACATGTGGTGAGGAGGAGAAATGCAACATGTTTTGGGGGGAGGCGTTGTTCTGTGTTTGCGTGTATGGGTTGCTCACTTGTGTCTTCACTTTTTCCTAATCTCTCATACCCTTTGGTCCCTGACTTCTTTCACATGATTGTCTTTCATTCATCCATCTAGCCACCTACATCCACATTTCTCCTTCCCTCTCTGCTACTTTCTGAATAATTCAGAGAAGCGTAGCTTGCATATTTTTGGTTGTGCTCTCGCTTCTGCAGTTCAAGAAACAGCCGGTACTGCAATATAAGTACACAGTCCTCTATGTGCACAAATGTGACTGCAAAAAAAACACACACGAAAACTCTACTATTAGTGAGACCACAGAGACCAACAAGGAGAAATAATAGCCTTACTGCGAGGGGGGGAAAAAATCCTGACTTCTTCAGTGTTAGTGATGCATCCCTCCAGCCCCTCCTCTGAAATCCCTGCTTTTATTTCGTGCCATCCACCCTTCCATGCATTTTCTGTACCACCCATCCTAATGTCGTACTTTATTCTGTTTATTCTAAAGTAGTAAAGTAGCATGTGATCAATATGGCAACTTTGAAGTGTCTTCACACTGCCTGCTTGTGAGCTCATGGAACAGTCTTTTCTCATTTGTAACCATCACCTACAGAGTTGTTTCCCCCCGTGTTTGTTTTGTCTGAGAGTGAACACAATTTCTCAAAAAGTTATGAACAGATTTAAACTAAATTTTGTGCTTAGCTGGGCAATGGGCCAAGGAAAACGATTAGATTTCAAGGTCAGCCATTTGACGCACTGAACTTTAGGAAGAATTGTTTGTATCGCGATGCATTTTGCTACTAGGTAAAATATCTGCACATATGTCATGTGCAAATATAGTGATAAATAATGTGCTCCAGACCGTAGTTGAAAATCAACAGTACACACGCACACACACCCCAACATGCACACATGCGCACACGCGCACGTACACGTGCATGTCCGCATGTGTGGATTTTAAGTTTTACCCACATAGCCTTCTCACCATTATTGTAAACAAAAACAAATTGCATGCTGTCCTTTCCTTGCTGCGAGTTGCCAACATCTCAAGTGGACATTCAGATTTATGGTTGTTATTCCTCTTGAGAAAGTAGCAACTGTATTCTACTCCAATTCAAGGCACTTGTTTTTACAAGGCATTAGCTTTTTTTGAGGCAAGCAGGCAGGCAGACAGACAGACAGACATCAGATCTAACTGCATGCCTGATTTTTGGAACAAACTAATCAGTGTCAAATCATTAACAAATTTGACCATTCTGTTTACGATAATTTGTTGGAGCCAAGAACAATTACCTCAATACAAATGAATGCAAGAAATGGCCGGAGACTTCTTTTGTGCCATTTTTAACTGTCCTAATGGAGTTTTTAGGAAAAAAAAACAAAAACAAAAAAAACACCTTTGCAAAGCTCCAACAAGACGGAAGTGTACGCTTGTAATCCTCCATTCATTCTTCCCAATTTCCTGACAGAAAAGTAAGATACAGACAGACATAAAAGAGGCTATAAATTTTACATTTTTTCAACACATTTATTTTGTCTATATCCTGAAACCGAGGGAACAGACGGAAGCATCATGAAACTTGCTATGTAGCGAAACTAATGGAGTGACGTGAACATATAAGATCAACCCGAAATTGTTTTGCAGTCACTGTCACTTTTTAAATAGAGAAACGTTGTATAAATTATTGAGGCATATATGTCGCATTGGTGATTGAATCGCTGAATGTTATGTGGCCAGAACAACACTATTTGTGTTTTGATGGCAGTGTTTGGACTACGTACGTGCATTAGAAAACTAGCAATTTACAGGGGGAAACATTACGTTTCTCAGCAATGCAACAAACTGCATATGACGGTTCGATAAAGCACTTAACTAAGTCTAACTTGGTGTCCAAGCAGAGGGCAGTCAGTAAACCACATGCCATGAATTTCAAATAGATTTAAAAACAAAAACAAAAACAAAAAAAACATCAACTTTCCAGCGGTTTAAATGTTCCAAAACATTGTTCCTTCCATTGGATGTCATTAGTTTTCAATACAAATATGGTAGCCGGCCTACCCATAATGCATCACGCCGCCGAGATGCTATTGGTTTGATGCTGATTGGTAATAATAATACAAATAAATGTACAATTAAATTTGATTGAAGAATCTTTCTGGGTAGAGAATGTAAAGTAAAATGATTTGAAGGAGCGTTCTTACCCAACTTTTTCAGCTTCCGACCTACATTAAAAATGTGCTTCCTCCCCTTGGCCCAGACTTTTAAAAATACACGATGTCTAACCTAAAAAAATCACATGTACTTATAAATTATGGCTAAAGAACAAAACAGGCATGAATTTATAACAATAAACATGAATCAGAGGGCCCTTAGCAATAAAGAATGTGCGCCTGTGTGACAATCAATTCGGTTGCTTACAGCAGCATTTAATTCTTTAAAAAAAAAAAAAACTGAACTTTGAGTGGCTTAAACTAAGCTTGTGCCTTGGGCTTATTACCAAGGATTTGTTGACCCACAATGAATTCTTGTTCTGACACACTTGACTAGTTTCTGATGATTGATCCCTTTACCACGCATGTGAAATAAAGATATTAATCGACATCTACACAGTCATGACAGAGAGGTTAAAAATATAACTTCAGATTGACATCATTGCTCTGTTGCTGCCAGCAGTGCCAGTTGACTTGTGGAAATTTTCTGACTGTACCAGAAGGGTGTGATTGATTTAAATCGGACATCTCCTTTGAGCCCTGAGGCTGTCTAAATGTTAATATATGGCTGTCTGACATTCTGCTGCTGCAGCCACTGGACTCGACGCCTTCTTTGGATGAAGTGCGGTGGGTGGCAGTGAGCACCATTTGAATTACCTGAAGGGAAACCTAATGATTTCAGTTGTTAAAATTCTTTGGCTTGAACCAACATTTGGGACGGTGGATTCCAATGAGAGCGATTAATCTGAAAACGGGCGACAGGATGGAGAGGACAAGCAACGGGGCAGACAAGCATAGCTGCTTGGTTTAAGGGCTTTTGTCAGGCTAAATGATAAATACTTGCCTGGAGCTATTGGTCCAGACACCTCTGCACATGTGTGTGTTTTGCCTGACAGTGCTCAAGAGCCAGCAGTGCACATCTGTTTGCTTGTGGCCTTTTCTTCAGTCTGCATAAACACAGCCCTTCTTTTATCCCTTTCTCATCTGCACTCAGTGCAATGGATAAGCTCTCTTGTGACCATTAAATACAATATAAGTTGCCTATTGACAATATTGATCCACATCACAACATTCTTTTGAATTAGTAAGCAAGGTTTCAGTTGTACTTTGTATTTTAAACGTTTTTTAGGATGAGTAAGCGAGTCAGAGGGGATTTGACAAATAAATGACAGCTGGTTTAATGTCGAAGAGAGAGACTTTGAAACTGAAAATGTACTTTAGGAAATGTACTTGAAATCAAGTATGGAGAAAATGAATTTATTAGTCCTATAAAGCCTGAACCATTAAATAATTGACAGAAAATTCAGATTCTTAGAAAAGCCTCTATTGGAGCCTCTATTGGGCCTTTTGAACAAGTCAAACACTTTTTTTTGGGAGGGGGGGGGGGGATCACCTTACAAATATGACTTTTTATGTGTACTATATTTCTATATTTGACACTTCCCACAAATAAACTACTAATAACTACTAATAGCAGCAGCGACAACTCCACCAACTTTTTTTGTGGGTGACAAAATCTTTATTTTGTATGGAGGAAGGCTTGAAATCTCTTAATTGTCACGTTGGGATTTTATACGAGCACTATGTGCATGAACATGCCCAGAATTTACTGAGTGTGTGTCATTTGTGTTCGCTGACTTTCCATCTTCTTGCATGTTGTACAAGTTTTTTTTTCCTCGGCAATGTAGCATTTTGAAATACACTTTTCTTTTTCACCAATACGCCTTCATTTTCACTAGGCCCTTTGCTGGCTTCTTCTGTGTTGTATCTTTTGGTTCAGTTGTGTCCTCTTCTGGTTGTTTATTATTACTATGATCTGTAGTTTTGTCAGTGTAGCTGCTCGACATCACTTAAATGTCATTAATCATTTGCAAATGCTGTATTTTTTATTTATTTTCCATCTAAAACTCACACATTGATGCACACACATAAAACAGGTTACTGTCTATTCCATCCATCCATTTTCTTGACCGCTTATTCCTCGCAAGGGTCGCGGGGGCTGCTGGCGCCTATCTCAGCTGGCTCTGGGCAGTAGGCGGGGGACACCCTGGACTGGTTGCCAGCCAATCGCAGGGCACACAGAGACGAACAACCATCCACACTCACACACACACATACACCTAGGGACAATTCGGAGCGCCCAATTAACCTGCCATGCATGTCTTTGGAATGTGGGAGGAGACCGGAGTACCCGGAGAAGACCCACGCGGGCACGGGGAGAACATGCAAACTCCACCCAGGAAGGTCCGAGCCTGGACTCGAACCGGAGACCTCAGAACTGGGAAGCGGACGTGCTAACCACTCGACTACCGTGCCGCGTTACTGTCTATTCTTTTCTGAAATGTGTTCTATGTGTTAATGTGCGGAGAGGACCCACGCGGGCACGGGGAGAACATGCAAACTCCACCCAGGAAGGCCGAAGCTTGGTGTTTGTAATATTGTTTCAGTAAAAAAAATTGACTTTTTACGACCGTAACCTCTTCCAAATTTGACAAAGTTTTACATCAATATCAGGTGTCTCGCTTTTCTCAAACATGGCCATCTTACAAGGTCACTAGGAAGCCATCTGATGTAAAATTTCTGCCCTCCAATGGATTATCCGTGCAATACATGTATTTAATCGAATACATTGAGCTTTTAAAAAAAAATATTGTACTCATGAAATGGAGGCCTCAAAATGTCATGTAGTATATATGATATGTATGCCGTTATGTTGGGTATGTTCGATACCACTTTTTTTTCAAACCGATATCAGTATGAATACTCAACTCTTGAGTAGTCACTGATACTAAGTACCGATACCACTAGTACTTTTGATACATATAAAATTTCCCCCAAAACCAATGCCAGATAATAAATATTTTTTTTAAAGACCTTTATATCCCAATACAGTATTTTCTTTAAAATTGCATGAAATTAATAGCAATTTTCCTTTTTTTTTTTTTTTTTTTTTTTTTTTTTTTTTTTTTTTATATTTCTAGTTCATGATTGTAAATCAGCCACACGAGGCATCAGATACCACCATCAACTTCTGATACCTGAGACCTGGTGCTAGACCAATTCAGGCTTAAAATTCAAGTTGACTGTAAATATATCCTCTTGTGACTGTACTGCAGTCACTGGATATACTCATGCTTCTCAACAAGAATCAGTAGGTTGGAGATTTATTTTGAGTGCATTCGTCTCAGATTTGCCTGCGGGTTGGATTGTACAGAGTTACAATATTTGTGCTTGTATGGGTTCTCTGTGGATTCCTTCTTTCCTCAACTGTGAGTGTGAAGGATTGCCTGTGTTTATACGTGAGTTTTGAGATTGACTGGCAGTTCATCTTGCGCTTTCTGCAAGGAGTATATGCAAATACTAGATTAATTTAGCATGTGAATGGGCATGTGATTTATCAAACTTGAGGCACATTGTGGTGCAGGTGCAAATGATGACTGCATTTCTGTGGCAAGTAGAACGTGCAGGTAAAATTTGAGGCGACAGAGTGAAATGATCTTTTCTGCTCATGTGAGCATTTTTTAAATGCCCGACACAAAGGTTATCGCTCCATATTGTCTATTCAGCAAAATAATTTTGGATCTTTAATGTAAATGTTCTAAGGGCTGACTTGGAGCCAATCACAAGAAGGAGTCATGCATCACCTGATAAAAATCTTTTCAACTCTTCAATTCCTTGTGTTTTGGTCATTTCAGCACAAGGTGACAAATTGGTGTTGGCTTCACTCAGAGTATTTTTTGGAGCATGTTTTCCCAAGTTTTACACGCAGGGTTTAGCATCCACATCACACATGGGACAAGTTGCCTATATCAAATAAAATTAGGCTTGTATGTGCTTTACTGGCTTCCTGAAAATTATTGGAGAAGTATTTGTTTTCTTTAACTCAGTCACTCCTTTTTTTTTGCCTCTTATGAACAATTCAAATTCTATCACTTGAGTTAATTACAAAAACATTATTTTCTCACACATAGTGTTAGAAAATGTCTTTGGTGTAAGACTTGGGAAGCACAAATTTATACAGTAGATGCATGTAGGGTAAACACACTTGTGATTTCTTCATGTTATTATTTAAAAGGAACACATTTGTTGGAATAAAAGTGTTCTTGTAAAATGTACTTTTTGGCCAGGGGTTCGTGGTAATGGCTGCCTGAGGGGAGTAACTCAAAAGAGTGATGAAGGGGGTGTGACAAGTCCTTGGTGATGCGGACTGCTTTGCTATGTACTGCTCAAATGTGCAGGTCAGAGAGAGGAGGTGGAGTGGTGCTGCTGATTTTTACTGCTTGTTTGATGGCGACTTTATTCTTGCTTTTTGCTTTAAGGAAGTTATATCAGGATTTGATGTTGAACGTGAAACTGGGTGATCGGTATCCTGCAGTTAAAATGCACTGTCTGATCTTCAAATTTCTCAGCATCTACAGCTTGCACTTCACAGTCTTTTTTTTTTGTAAAACACATCCACATGCTGCATGAAAGTTGGTTGATATTCTTACCCAGGCACCTAAAAACATCGACCTGTTTCACAGTCCACCAGTCCCTCCAGAAGAAACAGCTCAGAGAGAGGATGTGGTGTGTCACGGGTCTGTCATCCTCTGCAGTAGAGCTTTTTGTTTGTTTGTTTTTTTTTTTTTGTTTCTTAAATTAACATTCCGTTTCAGTGAGATGAGAGGTTTGGGTGGAGCTGGTGCTGGTGGTACCTTGTCTTCTGTAATGTCACTCCTGATCCTGGTGTAGAAGGTGCAAAAAAAAGAGGTCGGGTCTGAGCACCAGAATCACATTAACTCTCTGTGCTCTATCCATCATGATGTTGAGTCTCTGCCATGTCCTCTGTCTGGTTGCCTTTTCTTCTGGTGAATTTGTTCTTCCATCTTGTTCTTGTAGCAGAGCTCAAATTATTGATCTTGAGATTCAGCTTCCTTTTCAGATCGAAGCATCTTTGCAAAATAGTGATTTATTTAAGGTTAAGATAGTGTTTTAAATTTCATTTTATGATGTTCCATGGTAAAAGCCACCACAGCTACCTAAAACTCAAAACCCTCTTTTAAATATACAGCACCACTTTTACTATTACTAGTCTATACAATTGCAAAGATGCCAACAGCTCAACTTTGTATTTTGTTGTGGACAGTTATGTGTTCCAGTGCTTTAAATAAGTTAAAAAAAAAATGTTCCAGAGGAATAATTTTTAGTTAGTTTAACTTGGACTGTGCCAGTGAGCGATTAAGTACTGCGTCTTGTGCGGCTACACATTTGGACTCTACCAACCAATCGCTGAAGAGTTTATTGATGTCATGGCGTCTTCTTCATTGTAAAACTGGCTTCAGTTTTCAGTGATGTCTGGCAGAACAGTGAAGGCTGACAGAATCCGCATTACAGCAGAAAGTGATCAGCTATCAACAGCAAATTAATGTGTGTCTAATGAGTAAACATAATACATACACAAACAGGCCACATGCTGAAACATTCTTGCCATCAGAATAACTGTGTTTGCTTTTGGCTTTTTAAAAACTTTGCCTTTCACAATTAAGATTCCATGTAATCATTTAGTTTAAACATAACGCAACTTTATTAATTGCATTTTTGATATTGTATTTATTTACCGTATTTTCCGCACTATAAGGCACACTTCATTATAAAGTGCACCTTCAATGTATGACATATTTTCAAACTTTTTCCTTATATAAGGCGCTACAGTAGAAGCTGGGGTTACGTTATGCATCCATTAGATGGTGCTGCGCTAAAGGGAATGTCAACAAAACAGTCAGATAGGTCAGTCAAACTTTATTCATAGATTACAAACCAGCTTTCTGTCAACCCCATTTACTCCCAAAATGAATAAACAGCTGTTTTATTATTTTCTCTGAGGTAAAGTATTAGTATTAGCTAGCGATCCAAGATGGCGGGATCCTCTGCGCATGCGCGTCACCGATCGTGCAGGGTCACCGATAGCGTCTTGACAGCAAGACCTGTTGCGGCTCAATTTTGATCCATATATAAGGCGCACTGGATTAGAAGGCGCATGGTCAGCTTTTGAAAAAATTGAAGGCTTTTAGGTGCGCCTTATAGTCGTGAAAATACGGTATATATTGAAATTTAACAACTACAGGTTTAAAAAAAGTGCTGTACATAAAACACAAAGAGTAATTAAAATAATAATTCAGTCATCCATCCGACCATTCAACGTACCATTTATCCTCACAAGGGTCAATAATGCTATAAATAACTAATACAGTGCTGTTTTCAATTAAAATTGTAATTAAGATGAGTGAATCTAAGTGGGAAGAGTGTGATGAAGACAATTTCCAATTCCTGCATAATTGTGCCGCAGTGCATAAAGCAAAGTCCCTGAAGGCACATTTGGATGAGTTTGGTACGGGGGAACTTGACAGCTTTGAAAACAATGCATTTGTATCATTTAGCCAATCCCAAGCAGACCACAGTTTTGTCTGGTCCTCAAATAGGACTTAACAGTGTTTAGATAGAAATGCTGAGCGGAGTCTGACTAAAGAGCCGTCTGCACACAATGATTTATCTTTGTCAGGTTTGGCAGCAAAGACCAGCGTTTTGTTTGTTCTGTGTTAATGTCAGCATCAAGGTCAGCTCATTTCCATTTCAAACATCCAGTGTGTGTGTTCACCGTGTCAGGGCGTTGCTGCACACCTCTGATTGTCTGAGTGATGTCTTCCTTTCCGTGTCTTTCCCTCGTAGCGTTCTCACTTCCTCCATCTTTCTTCTTTCACAGGCTGACTATCGCTCCAGAGAGTACCTTCGTGCTCACTTCCCTGTTGCAGACACAGGAAGCACAGAATCAAGTGGGTGAGTGAACGCATTGTTGTTTTTACCGCAGTCTGACGTACACACGCATTTTTTTGACACCTAATTAAGGAGAGCTAATTTGTCTCAATATACGTTTAAAGCCACAGCATATGACTCATTGGGGAAAGTCTCCAAATAAATGTATCCTGTCAGCTTTGTTGGCAAGCCTAATTATTCTCATCAAAGTTGCCATTTCATTTTAACCCATGTAATTTAGAGGTGGATAAACACTCTGAGAAATTCAACTTTTGTTTATACATTTGCTAGAGGTGTTTAAATTTATTATTAGAGTGCGGTCAGCGACCATAGTGAAGTCCGAGTCGGTTGAATCCAGTGAAATTAACGTCATATATCACAAACACGGAGTTGCTTACATTACCAAGGTCATGATCCCTATGAGGGAATTATGTTTTGAAAACTATTCTGTATCAACATGGAGGTGTGTACTCACCAAAGTCAGCAGCACAACAATGCTTTTCACCGACTGTATGTTGCAGCCAAACTGACAAAATTCCCAAACATTTTCCTTTGTCTGCATAATTTGTAGGGAGAAAACATTTGATTAGACAGAAAACATCAGCAGAGACCAACAATGGCTTTATATTTATGTGTATGGTACCCCATACTCGCCTGTCCATGTAGGGCTCTTTAAGTGACTACATATTGTACAGCCAGGCAGTGTTCCTTCAGCTGTGAAACGAAGTATTTATGTACACTACTGTACAGTAGCAGAGACAAGGAGGGCGGGATTATGGAAGATTGATGCTTCAAAATCATCTCAAGAAATTGAGATGTTATGATAAGAGCAAACAGAACGTCGAAACGTTGAAAATGTAGATCTACTCAACCTTCACCTGACACCCTTGCGGATCAGTGGTCAGTAGTTCCAAATGGAACAACGTCTGATTTAAGGTTTTGAAGTACTGTACGGTGTTACTGCTTTTGAAATATCAAGTGTGCAGGTGTGCACAGCGTATCTCGGTGCACCCCACTGGCAAACGTAATGGGATGTCCGCGCTCATCCACTCAGAAGCTCCCCGACGTGGTGAATCCTCTGAGCGCGCGCGCTTATCTTTGATCACTCGCTACAAAGAGGCTGAGACAGGAAGATGGGCTTTGTGCTGAGTCGGCAGGACTATAGAAGGTTCCTTTTGGCCTTAACCCAGCTTTACCCTCTGAATAAATGAATTGACATGAATTTAAACTAAAATAAAAAAAAATACTACAATTAAAAATAAAATTAAATGGGGGACTAAAAGCTCTTCCAATCAAAAGCAGTCTTCCAAAATAACATGGGGAAATTCTGATTCAAATCTGCGTGTGAATTATGTCTGTTTCTTTCCTAATTGGTTGATTTTGGCAAACCAATTCATGGAAACTTGTCTTTTTCTGTCCCCCAAAAATTCATAAAATGAGACTTCACATCACATTGTAATTTAAAAGCTTAACTCACAACACATTTCTTTTGTTCATTTATTTATAGATTTATTTATTTATTTTTTTCAAAAGTGAGCGGCTTGCCAAACGGAAAAACAAGGTGCTGTTGAAAATATGCAGCTACAGTATAATGTTACAATTTCAACATCCTTTTGCTGTCAGACTGGTCACAAACATTTTCCTCCATTTATTAGTATTTCTTTCTATTCATTATTATTATTAGGGATTGTTGAATACCAATATCAGGTATTTTTGCCGATATCAGCTTTATTTGAAGGTATCGGTACTCACGACAGTAGCCGATACCAGTACTGGCCGCTCTCTTTTGGCCGTTTTACGATCAGGAACTATTCATCCATCCATTTCCTTGACCACTTATTCCTCACAAGGTCGCTCTGCCTTGAGACGAGTGTCTGACACGTTTAATTGAATCTGTTTGAGCTTGGTTTTAAAACAACACTTCACTGTTGGGAGTTATGACTTTTCGGCTGCCGTAGTGTCGCGCGTTTTATAAACTGGGTGTACTGTACACGCAAGAGTGCGGCAGCGGCTAATAAATTTGACTCACCGTCATTTAGATGCCGCTGCCGCCGTCATCGTAACCTCTTTAACTCATTCACTCCAAGCCATTTTCACAGAAGCAATCCTGTTTGCTCCCGGCTGTTTTACTGGATTTTGACTGATTTTTCAAGGCCCACAGAATATTGTGTGCTATTGCTATAAAAGGAACCTATCAAAAGAAAGATTAAAGTCTCTTCTTTCATCAGGAAAAAAAAGTATCTTTCTATCTGTTTCCGTTTTGCAGCAATTAGCATTAGAAGAGAGCTAAGTTTCATCAGTTTTCACAAATCAATTTAAAATTGTAAGTAATTTAGCTTTTTTCTACATGGCCCTGGTTGATCTCCTTTGCTCTGACCGTTTGTGTAATAACTACCATTTCTGCAACCGTTCTTTGCAGTTGAGAGGCTGCATCAAAGCCTTCTGTATGCTCTAGCATAAAAAAACAAAAAAACAAAAAAACCTATAAATACGTCTTTGGGACACTTGAAACATAAAAAAAAAAGTATTTACAACGTATTTACACGTTATTGGGAGCAAATGAGTTAATGTCCACGTATTGTAGCATTGGTGAACAAAATAGGCCAAGCGGTGAACAAATAACAACTCTTTAATTCTTTCTGTCGGCCGCAGCCACGCCGGAACACAACAGCTCCGAACGCGCTTAGCTTACCAAAACAAATCCTGTGTTGCCTTCACGGACCGTCCAGACCATGGGAAACTACCTAACCCGCGACCCACCCACAAGGATTGCTACAGAATGCTAATGGTTTTTTGAAATCAAATCAGGGATGTTACGTCATATAATCAGGTATAATTTTACTTTGCCTACACTTTAGCATGTGTGTTTAGTGACTGAGGATCGCTAAGTTTTATTATTATTTTTTTTTATATGTATACTCAATTTATTTATTTATAAATATAGTGTTTACATGTCATGTTTCATGCAACATGAAGAGTTGGATATGCTGAGTGGTGAATTGTAACCAATATAAAAAAAATTTATATTAAAAGGCTTCGTTTGCTTTTATCTTAAGATCCTGTAATATATAATAGCTCTGATATTGTTTATTATAATTAACTTTTTGTTGGGTAAAAAAATAATAATAATCATTGAAAAGGACCCAATTAAAATAATCGCATATGATATCGCAATCGTCATTTTTGGGGGGGGGGGGGAAATCACAATTAGATTATTTTCCATAATCGTTCAGTCCTAGGTAACTCAAGGTAAGTGCTCATACTTGGTATCGGTCTGAAAAAAAAAACGATATTGAACATGTCTATTATTATTACTGCAATTGCAATATTATTTAAACTTTTTTTTCCTGTTATTTTCAATTTTTGTTACAGCTGTGTGTGAGTTTTTTAAGTACAAATTCAGTTGAATTGAGAGTTGTGTCGAGTTAACAAACTTGTGTTTTTAACAGCTGAAGTTGGATGCATGTGTATGTGTGTCTCCAAATGTGGAAATTGTTCCAATCAACCCCATGCTGTTATACAAATTTCAGTGCCCTTTCCAAGAGCATTTCCAAAATGTCATGGAAGATGTTGTAAAGGCAATCAGCTCAAGGTTGGACTGATCAGCTCTGTTGGGAGTAGCTGCTTTCATTAAAAAGTTCTGGTGGTACAAGGGCACACACCAGAGGTGCTGTTCGGTCGAAGTATTCGCTGTAATCCATAATGTTGCTAGCTGGCATTTTTTAAGCAACACCATCAATTGTTGAGTTTGATTGATTGGATGAATTGCCCACCTTGGACAACTAGGTTTTTTGGAGACAAAGTTTTAGAAAAACATACATATTTTGTTTGCAAAATCATAAAATGTGACACCTCATTGATTGTGCAAGTATTGCATACAGTATAGTACATTGTCAAAGTACATTTGACACGGCCCGTGCCCTTTGCCTGTATTGTACAACAGTGCCTTGTGTGGCAAGGCAAGAGAAGACGAAGTTTGTTTTCATCTCTCACTTCCTTGTTTCCAACCAATCACGTCATTCTGTAAGATGTTATCATACTCTTACCATAATACTGTCATCATTGGGAAGGTTGTTTTAAAACATTCAAATTATTCTCTAACAAGTTGATGACTTGTGAAATTATGCTGAGAGCCATTTGCATAGACTATTTATAAAAATCAGAGAAAAACATCATTTGCATAATCATTCTGAATATGCAGTTTAATAATAAATTTAGACAGATGAAGGTTGTACACCACACCAAGTGTCCCATTCTGATTTATTCTAAGTTACTCCATAAGTTTTCCCACCAGGTAGTGACAACACGGAAGTGAATAAACATAAATAATACAAATATTAAACATATTGTTTAGTTGGCCTGGGCCCGCTCTGGGGTTGCCAATATTGTGATTGTTTTGACACGCTTGTTGGCAGTTTGGACATAAAGATGTGTTTACATTCAGCAGAGTGTGTTGTAGATAACTTTATAATGGGATCACCTCTAATTTCCATCATAAGTGCATTCCACTGTCTATTAGTTGTTGTCATTTTTATGTGTATATGTTTGTTTTTTTGTTTGTTTGTTTGTTTTTACCAAAATCTGGTGTCCGTCAGAGATTATTTCAATCATGTCAATCTTGCATTTACGGGATATATTCTATCTGTCTTTTTTTCCTGTGCTTGGCTTGACACAATGTCGATACATCAGAGTTTTAGTCACATTTTGAAGAGTTCTGACTGATTTGTAAAATCCGCTTTCATGTCTTTGTCTATTTCGCCATCATAACTCATATCCATGTTGTGCTGCTTGAAAGCAAAAATGAGAAATTGTCAATCATTTGAAGGTTGCAATATAAATCCATCTTATAAGGTCTTTGTTGTTGTTCCCTCTGAAACATTTCCTGCAATTTAAGAAGACAATTGTGTTGGTAGCAGGTTGCCTTGCGTGCCACGCGCACTTCAACTTTCTCATAATGGGTCGGATGGTGTTGGATTGTTTGCTTCAATTGGCAAATCAAATTTCTAATTTACATGTCCTACCTCACACACTTTTCTGCACTCTTCTGGGAATTCCAATTCTTCCGCTGTTTGCACTTGATGTTTTGGTTGCCATCTTTTGTTGTTAGCTCCGAAGATATTTCTCAGTAGTTGGAGAGTAATGCATGTAAAAAATACACACTTGCTTGCATATGTACTAGGGATAGACCAATAATTGCCCTGGCCGATTATCTGCGCCAATGTTGGGCAAATTGACCAATATTGGTATGAGCCTTTTTTTTTTTTTTTTTTTTTTTTTTTTTTTTTTTTTTTTTTTGGAAAGCCGATATAAGATAAATCTAAAACCATTTTAATATCAGGGAACCATTTCTTAAAAATTTCAGTTAACTTTACAAGACATCCCGCAGACCCTGGGAAAGTTCTGGTTTTTGTTCGACATTAAAACAAAGAAATGTGAAAGTTTAAGATTTCAGGTATTTTTGAATTTGGGGAAAATTATTTACTGCAGAAAATTACAGAGAGATATGGTATTTACTTTAACTTTTTAAGACATATTAATAACCTTGGGAGCGCCCTGAAAATGTTAGAAATTATAAAGATGTCTATTGTCTAAGATTTAAAAAAAATAAAAATCTACATTTTTTACAAGTCTGAAAAATTGTTCAATAAGTATGCGTTAAGATATTACAACAGTCAAGATTAGCATTTTGTATTTTAAAAAAGTTTTTGACGCTCATATTTTCCACAACCTTTTTACTGAGAATGAATATCGGCTTCAAATATCGATTATCGGCCTCCTTGACTACTAACAATCGGCATCTGAAAAAAACATAACGGTCTGTCTCTAATATGCGCAGTATTTTGGTATGATTATGATATTGTATTGATTCATTGACTATATCTTTCTGTACACTCGTTGAATGATTAGAGGGTACATTTAGTAATTTTTGAACCTATGATTTATATTGGTTTTGTTTGTTTGTTTGTTTTTGGTTAATTGTCATGTCACCATGTGTTTTCCCATGTAGTCCTGGCTTGCTGGCACCTCTTTGTCATAATATTTTTGTGCTTCATGTAAATTAGTCTGCTCGTTCTTGTTTTGTGTGACTTCTTCCCTTATTTGGCCGTGAAATGTTCACTGGCACATTGCGCTCGTCGTTGAGCAGATGGAGACGTTTTGAATTAGCGAAGGATAGTTTTAAGCCAAGGATAATCTTTTCTTAATTAATGAAACGCTAATAGACATTTTCATGTCATTATTGTGCTTTTTATTACTTGATCCTGTATTGTATCTCCCAGATGTCTCTCACGGGTAGATCTGCAATGTCAGACATCAGGTTGAGTCGGGGTAGTAAAGTAACTGTACTGTATTGTAATTTTTTTTCTTAATGATTATTAATTTTATAAGTATTCTGCGAACTTAGTTCATGGCAGTGGAGATCAAAATTGTAAAGACAGGGTGGTGATAGTGATGCTCTTTTTTTCCAAGTACTTTTCCATCCAGCCTTCTCCACCCTCTGTCTCCCTCTACGCTTCTGTTGTTCTGATGCAGCAGAGAGAAATAGCATCCATTTTCTTCATACATAAAAACTCAGGATTTTGCGTTTTGCCTCACCTCCCTCTGCCAGAGCGCCGCCATGCGCCACTCAGGGATTGATAAATCGCCACCACCTGCCTCATTTTTCAACAAGGCTGCTTTGTTGTCGTGCAAATATTCGCAATAGCCACATGAACTCCTCAGCCATGACGAGAATAATCCCATAGCCCGAAGAAAAGTGCAAATTCCCAGATTATAAACACTGTGATTGGCAGGGTTTGGGATAGGTTACTCGTGACCATGTTGTGGATAAACAGTCAAGAAAATGGATGGCAGGAAGTAGTGGAATTTTAATAAATACTGTACAACAGAGTGGCATTCTAAGTAGTTTAACAAACAAGCAGAAATGATGTCATAGTAAAGAAGCTGACCTTTAGGTTTACTGGGATCAATGTTAGTTTTCTCTGGGTAATTATTAGTGTTGTTCCGATACCGTTTTTTGGCCCCCGATACCGATACCGATACCCAGCTTTGCAGTATCGGCCGATACCGATACTATACCGATACTTACGTTTTTGTTTTTTTTCCTCAACATGAAAAAGCTGTCCTGCTATTGGTTCAGAGCATTCAAGGGCCAATAGGATATCTTAGATCGGCATGCAGTGAACATGTCACATATCAAAAGTCCTATATTATTAGCGTTGGAATTAATGGTATCGGCATGTTACTTGTGAGTAGTCACCGATACCGATACCACTGTTTTAATGCAGTATTGGCACCTCTGCCGATACCAGTATCGGTATCAGAACAACACTAGTAATTACTTCTTTTTTCCTCCTACTTCCCAAAATCATGTACAGTAGGTTAATTGGATACTTTAAATTGTCTTTAGGTGTGAATGAGTTTAAATGGTTGTTTTTATGTGCCCTGCAATTGGCTGGCAAAGAGTTGAGGGTGAACCTCCAGCTGGGATAGGCTCCAGCACATCTGCGACTTTAGTGAGAATAAGCAGTAGAGAAAATGGATGGGATGGATGGATGGATGGATAGTTTAATATGTGGTATTTAAAAAAAAATCCCAGTCATTTCCTCTCAGACACTAAGTGGTAACACTGCTGCCACGTTTTTGCGGCTTTATAACTGTAAATAACATCTCCGGCAGCCCGGTGTTGGGAAGGTTGAGTCACCCCATAGATCTCGGCAGCATACCGCAGCGTTCAAAGTATCCTCCGCAGGAAATCGGTGACTCAAAGCAATCGAAGGACACAGAGACGAGTAAATCAATTCAATCGTCACGTGTCTGTTTTTTTTTTTTTTTTTTTCTCGAGTTCTCATCATGCGTGAGTCTCTCCTGTGACCTGACCCTCTGTTGGTGGATCATCTCAAACTGTGGCTATAATACACTCACCGGTCACTTAATTAGGCACACCTGCACGTTCAAATATTTTGAAAAAAAATTGTCTCATCGCGCATCTTCCTCTCACTGCCGCTACGGTCGCTGACAGCGAACCAACAGACTCAGAACATGGAGAAAATAAAAAATTCTGATTGTGTTTAAGTCAGCAGAGAAAGTCTTGCTGGCCCTGACCACTCACCAAAAACAAACACATGTTAATAACATGACTTCCAGCTCTAATAACACCGGCATCCCAAGTTGGCCCCCGTTTCCAAGCCACAAATGTAACCACACTTTCCTTTTCCTCCTTTTATTGCTGTTGTTTTGATGTGCATGAATACAACAGGTGCTAAATTTGATCTCACAGGCACCCTAACAACGCGAGGGAAAATGATAATGAAAATAATAAAAGCAACCCAGATGGATGCACACTGATAACTAGGGGTGTTAAAAAAAAAATCGATTCGGCGATATATCGCGATACTACTATTTTTTTTTTTTTTAGGATTCACACCTTAAGCATGGAAGAATGTTATATGAACGGAACATTAAGCCTTAATATTTTATTTCAATGCTGTTCAAACATGAAAGAAATTACAACCTCTATAAGACTGAAATTTCAGATAAATAAATAATACATTTTCATATAAATCTTACACTCTACAAGCTTACTGATTAGTATTTTCTAAATTTTAATGAAAAAAAATCGCAACAATCGACTTATAAATTCGTATCGGGATTAATCGGTATCGAATCGAATCGTGACCTGTGAATCGTGATACGAATCGAATCGTCAGGTACTAGGCAATTCACACCCCTACTGATAACGTTGTTGTGTTACGCGCTTTGTATTGACTGTATCATTGCATTCAGTGCAAGCTTGACCCTGTACATGCGAACATGCAGTGAATTGATGATCCACCTTTTAGAAAGAACACTTGGCTCATTCTACTGTACAAGTTGGCGGATTTGCAACACAACTATTTTGCCGGGTATCCATGGAATCTTGTACTCCAAACAGAATCAAACAAAGTAGGCAAACCGAATGAAAATGCTCCATATAAACATGTCAACTCTAATAAACAGGCTGTACAAGAACAGAACTTTATTTGCCTTTTGCCAATCTGACCAGAAGTCATATTTTCAATTGGAATAGCCAGGCTGTGCCCCTTCTGTGCATGCTCATTGTTGATGTAAATATGCAGTTGATATTGTTTATACACAAAATGGCAGCTTCCAACAAAGGTTTCTGTGCGACGGGGAAAATCTGTTTTGAACTATTAGTGACTTGTTTTTAATCAAGCTGTTGCTTTAATGGAAGTGTAAAAGCAAATCACAACTACTGTGCTACTGTAGATGACTGACTTCCATCCTGATAAATTGCATGATATTATATCAGTCTGCACATCACATGGCTGTGAAACGACTTTTTGGATAAACATAGTGGCAAATGTATACACCAGGTTGAAATAGATCACATCACAGTAAGCACTTGCCCAGAACTCTTTAGTCAGAATGGCAAAAAAGTTTGCATATAAACCTGCTCCAATTTTGAAGCCATTTCTTTTGTGTGAGAGGTTTCTGAAATTATTTACCAGCCTTCCCACCAGGTAGAGCGATTATATTTGTCTAATTGCTCATTTTAATTCATCCATCTATCCAGCCATTATCCAAACCATGAGCACACATGCATTTCTATTTTTGTTTGTGCAGCATTTTGACTCTGTTTCTTTCTGTTTTGTATTCTTCTTGTTTTGGACAAACTTGCCTGTCAGATGTGAAGATGTGAAGTGAAGCTCATCCTATGTACTCCAGTGCACATGAGCTCCTTCTGACAGGGAAAATGACAGCCAAATATTTGCTCAAGCGACAAGCACCGGCTTTTATGCAACCACGTGATCATGTTTGCTGTAAACTAGAACATCTGGGGTCCTTCTGCTTCCCGAGGCCGCTAAAGACAAAATCATTTGAAACAAATCTATTGTAATAAGGGCCAGTCAACCTTGAACTAGAAAAAGGAGATGTTATGTTTTGCCGCCATTGAGTGGCTGTTGTGTGAGGAGCAGTTCCAACAGCCCACTTCTGTCTGTAAGGTGCTTCAGTCAGCAAGAATGCACAGCTTCATCGGGAGGTGGATTATCGCTCTCGAAAGGCTTTGACACTGACTGGAGGCTTTAGACCCTAATGAGATTCCTGCCTCTGCTTTGTTGTGTAACATTAAACAGTGAGAAATATTTCAGGGGGAAACAAAACTGATTTCTAGTAAGATTTTTTTGTTCTTCATCTGATCTTTTTTGCCCATATTTATCTCCCGGTTGGCGACTTAAACTGCGATCAGCACCTACCTGCCGTGGTGAAAGCAGACGATCCTAACTACTTATCCATTGCTTATCCTACTACTTATCCAAACAACTTCCCAGTACGGGACTCGACCTCACTGCCCTGATGCTCTGCTGACTGACCTCACTGTATTTGATTCACAAAACAGATTCTGGAGCTAATCTGATTCTGAAATATTATTTTTCCCTGATTCCGCTTGGTTCTTCCTCCCTTCCATGTCTACCCTGTCGCCCACTCACACTGCACTGAACTCGGCTGCGCTTGAGCTTGTTTATGTGCACCAACCCTTCATCATAAATAATTCATTGCTGCAACTTCCTTTACTTTGTAGAGTCATTCTGGTTATAGTGTCTATTATGCAAATGGTGCGGTTATCATTCATAACTGGTGATATTACCGATCACTTTGATTATATTACATGTCTACCTTATGCAGCGGTGCATAAACAGCATACCTTGCTCAAACCCACCTTCCAAATGTATTGCGAACAGGGAAGTCCCATGATTGAACAGCACAAAGGGATCACACTAGTGAAACACGAAAGATGCGGTATTTCCACATATTGGATTTTATGTGTTTGCTTGCAACCAAAGTCCAACCTTATATAATCTTTTCTATAACAAATGTATTTCTTGCAGGTTTATTACCAACTCTATTTACCCGCTTGCCTTGTGTTCCATTGTTTCCATATGTGCTGTGGTACCTGCAGTATGAGGCAGGCCTCCAGCAGTCAGTTAGTGTTGGTGGTGACCTCCGGAAAGTGAAAGGTTGGCTTGCTAACAAGTGCAATGAGTGGGTGTTTAACTTTGCTTTGGCACTAAGTTGCCTCTTCATTCTTCTGCTCAAAATACTTCATTGCCACATATGAACATGATGCTCAATGCAAATGGTGCGTTTGAGGCTGAGCAACATTAGTCTGGCCAGTCTTAGTTCTTTTACACGATTATTTCACAGTCAAACACTGGACAAAAGACATGTTATTATTTTGTTTGAAGTACACAAAAATCAATGTATTTACAATTTCATAAATTCTTGATAAGTGCATCACTGTCTAATTCCAACAAATTTCAGTACACATCACTTTTATGGGTTGCTGATAAGTAACATAATGCTCAGATAGGCGGCACCCAGTGCAAAAAAAAAATAAGGTGTGTGAAAAAGGATGTGATAAAAGGAGCAAAGGGGCACATCAAAGGCAGACCAAAAAGTCTTTCTGCTGTCCTCTCTCTCCCTTCCTCTTCCCATAATGCTTACACAGGAAATATTTATACAGAAATGTAGTGATGATAGTTGACCATTGAGAACATAATGGTAGATTGATGTCTTTGGGCTTCTACTTCATATTCCTAAATAGTCCAGCAATATGACAAGTAAGCCTGTTCTAGCGGGCTATCAAATCACAACTCCTTTACAAGACCATGTGTCATGTAATGACAGACCGGAAACAACTTCTCATGCAAAGCATTTTAAGGAGCGAGCATGAGAGCACTTTTGGCGAGACACTGAAGCAGTACACAGTTTTCGTTGTTCAAGGGTACTCATCACATGAGTGACGAGCGATCAAAAAAATCAAGCAGAGTGCAAGCTTATTCACCAACATGTCTGAGAATAATTTTAAGTGAGACCATTTTCGTTTGCTCACGTTCCTTTTTGGAGGGTTTGTGTCAGAAATGTCTCTTGTCAGTGCATGTCAGTAATGCTGCGGGAACATTAGATACACCTCCACTTGAGCACTGTTGAGAAATTCTTTTAAAATCTTAATCTGATGGTGGTTGTACAGCACGCCAACCTCACTCGGATAGTTGTGAGTTTTCCTAACGAAACCGCATATGCTTTTTGAAAAAGTTACAACTGAGTCCGACCCACCGTTCTGCGGCAGCGTGCTTCATGTGTATGAGAGTCAGATCTCACTTAACTCTACAGAGCACAGAAGCTCAGACTTTTAGGCTCTGCCAAGACTACTGGGGCGGTGTGGCTCAGTGGTAGTGTGGTAGTTTCCCAACCGAGGTTGTGGGTTTGATTCCATGTGACCACGTTGAAGTAACCTTGATCAAGATACTGAACCTCCTAATGCGTCATCAGTAAGTGAATGAGTAGTCGAACATAAAGCGCTTTGAGGGCCCTGTAAGGTGGAAAAGCGCTATATACCGTATTGTCACGACTATAAGGCGCACCTAAAAGCCTTCAATTTTTTCAAAAGCTGACCCTGCGCCTTATAATCCGGTGCGCCTTGTATATGGATCAATATTGAGCCGCAACAGGTCTCGCTGTCAAGACGCTAGCGGTGACCCTGCACGATCGGTGACGCGAATGCGCAGAAGATCCCGCCATCTTGGTTCGCTAGCTAATACTAATACTTTACCTCAGAGAAAATAATAAAACAGCTGTTTATTCATTTTGGGAGTGAATGGAGTTGTCAGAAAGCTGGTTTGTAATCTATTAATAAAGTTTGACTGACCTATCTGACTGTTTTGTTGATGTTCCCTTTAGCGCAGCAACATCTTAATGGATGCATAACGTAACCACAGCCTCTACTGCCGCGCCTTATATAGGGAAAAAGTTTTAAAATATGTCATTCATTGAAGGTGCGCCTTATAATGCGGTGCGTCTTATAGTGCGGAAACTACGGTAAATGAAGTGCCAGTACCATTTACTAATTGTAAACATCTCTGTTCACTATCATGGCCTAAAGGATTTCACATGTGCTATTTGTGGATCAGGTTGAGAGCAGTTAACATGTTAGAATTAGCTCCTCTAAATATGAGGACAGGGTTCCCAGTCAGATAAAGTTGATTATGACTAAATAAAGCTTTGTTTCACATGCATGCAGCTTTTCTAAAACCCATCTTGTGGTGATTCTCTCTGGCTACAGTAATGCCTAAAGTCAAATAACATTTTCATCGCTACAGTATCTTGTGGTCTGAAACACCCACATACTTCACTGTATGCTCATCTTATCCTCCAAGGAGATACTGGATGCATCTTGCAGTTTCAAGCTCTGAGATGATCCCGTGCTAATCTTCAGAATCAACCTCTCATCTGTGAGCTGACATCCCATCAGTAGTCCAAGTGTTGCTATCCCTCTCGCATGCACGCTGATTTGCTTGCATTCCACATTACTCCCCTGACAGCATCACTGTATTCTTGTGCTGGAAAATATGTGTGGCTCTTTTGTTAACTCTTTCTATCTGCCATCATGATCGCTAGTATCTTTGGGAAAAGCAACAGTTCCTACTTAGGCAAATGCTCACCTCCCCTCACGCACAAACGTACAGTATCCACACATCTTGACTCACTATAAAGAACCCACAGCCTCCAGGCTATTCACTGCAGCCTGCTATAATGCCTCGGCTCCTGCGCCATTCATAAGCTGTAATGGGCGTGTTGGTGTGGAGTAGATCAACATGAGTGGTGGTGGCTTATATTGCTTGTGATTTTCCCGAAGATACTACATCACACCCACTCCTACTCATTTGCATCAGAGGACTGTGGTGTTTCACTCCTGGCAAGAAAAGTATGCAATTTGTTGAGAAGATGAGCAGTGAATCAGTGATGTTGATGTGAGACTTCAAACTCTAATGTTGCGCAAATATGTTTTCATTCTGTCCAGGCAAACAGTGCCAGTATTTATCGCCACATTTGCAACACAGTGGGGAGGAGACCCATTTTTTTTTTTTTTTTTTCTTTGTGCTTGTTTAACAATCATTCGACTAAAGTGTGTCGGATACAGTGAATAGGGTGTGATGTAACATTTTTGAGGGGTTAGTGGTGAGGATAAATCAATTTGGTTGCCAAATATAATATAAATTTATGTACCACTGGTCTAGCTTTGTGTTTAGTGCCTCGCAATGAAAATGTCTTTGGTTCAAATTTTAAGTTGCGGCCCTCCTCTGTGGTTTACATTTTTCTTCCGGGTGCACCAGCTTCTTCTCATAATGCAAAAACAAACAAAACAAAAATGTTATGTTTGGTTCACTGAAGGTTTGTTGTGGCTGTGAGTGTGAATGGTTAATATGTGTCCTGAGGTTGGCTAGTTATCAGTCCAGAGATTACCTTGCCTCAAGCCTAAAGTCAGCTGGGATAGGCTTCAGCTCGCCCGTCAACTTAATGAAGAGCAGTATAGATGGATGCTACCAATAGGGACTGTAATCCTGGGGTTATTACCAAAAAGAAAGTGACCCAAAATGGTAGAACAGTAATAATTTATCCCTCATTCGGTGCTTTTGACAACCAAAAAAACAAAACAAAAAATGTGCATGTACCAATTTTAAAAGAAATATACTGCATGGTAGGAATTGGGCTGCCCTGCAATTGTTTGGTGAGCAGTCCAGGGTGTGCCCCGCCTCTCTCCCAAAGTCTACTACACGGTAAATTCTGTAGAGTAAATTTGGCTCTATTTAGAGTGGGACCCTATAAACTCAGTTTTAGAGTAATGTTTACATTTGGAAGAGAATAAAATAAAGAATAAAAAAATAAAAAACAAAAGAACGAACTCACGACCATCAGCTTGGGAGACGGCCAATCTACTCCCTGAGCCACGCAGCTCCTGCTTTCTGCTAATATATCTTTCATGTCCATGATTGCATGTAATCTTCCTCACCAAGAGACCAAACGATGTCTTTGGTCTCTTGGAGAAAAGCAAACCGTACAAGGGGAATAGCTCAGGTGGTAGTGTGGCAATCTCCAAAGCTGAACGTTGTGAATTCGTTCCTCAATCCTTGAGTGACTTTTATTTATTTATTTATCAATTTTTTAATTGTCATAGTGTACATCTTAGTGTTACGACCGGCTCTGCTAGGGGAAGGGAAGTAACAAAAACGAAGAGTTTTTGTAAATGGCTGAATCAAAATTGACAGTTTTAATTGGGTTAGTTGACAACGAGAACAAGGGACGATGACAGTAGCTGAGCGCCCAATAGCTCTTAACAGAGACTACCGCCAGGAACAAAGAAAGGAACAAATGGAGTACAAAGGAAACACGAATACAAAAAAGAATTAAAGGTTTAACCAAACAAATACACAAAAGCTCAAATGGCTAAACCAAAATAATACACAAAGAAGAGCGAACGGCTTCACAGAAGGAATACACAAAAATACTGAGTGTCTCAATCACACTGACAACAAGAGACATGTAGTGACACGAGGTGAGCTGCACAAAGAAGTTCCAGCCGCTCAGAGGAACTGAAAAGCAGCGCTTTTATTTGGGGCAGTCCGGTCAGTTGTAGGTCAGTGATTGGCGGAGAGGTCCGGAGCTGCTCATCCGAGGGAGTCGAGGACGGCCGCCACCCAGAAACATCGCGCTGGCACAGTCGTCCAATCAGTCCGTCGAGTGTCACGCTGACACATTCGAAGCTACCTTTAAGAAAACGGGCACCAGCTGACACGTACGCCAGCGGAGCGAAGACTTTGGCGGGCCCGGGCTGACAGCCCTAACACTTAGTTTACTCTAAAACTGAGTCTATTTGGTCCCATTCTAAATAGAGTCAAATTTACTTCAAATTGGTAGAATTTACTGTGTCGGATATGTTCCAGTTCACTTGCAAAGATAATGCATACAAGTGGTGTGTTGAAAATGTACGGATGGATGGACAGACGGTGAAAATAAGACTGAAGTACCTCACTCAATATGTGGTCTGTACCAATTTATGATGACTATGAGGCTACAATGGTTCACCAAGACACATTGGAGCTAAAATATGTAGTGCAAATTTTGAGGTGCATAGATTACTCTGTCTGTAAAGTCAGTTCTTTTCACTGACGGGATGCAATATGGGGACAGTCCTCGACCTCCATAATAATTGTCCAATGTCAAGTCTCAGCAACCTGAGGAGTCTGCTGTTTCTCAGAGATATTTTCCCCGTCCAATTCTCTTCCTCCCCATCACTTTCTATGTCAGCCATCAATCATCCCGTAACTCACTGACCCCTTCACAATGCAGTGAGTTGTATTGAGGGCATCGCTTGAAAACGCTTGGTGATAGTTGGTGAGCAGCTGCTCTGGTGCGGAAATGAAGGCGAGCCAGCCAGACAGACAGACAGATAGGCTTTTCACTGCTCACTGACTTCACCTTTTTGGAATTCATCAGTTGTCAGTGCCCATGGTGGAGTCAACTGAGGAAGCCAGTTTAGTGGACAGTGACAGACCACAAGAGACAAGATAGCATTCAGTCTGTGGAAATGGCCTGTTTCTGTTTACTATCCACTGAAATCATGCTTTCTTCAAGAAGTTACTTTGCACTTCTACTGGATGTTATGGGGGCAGGTGTGAAACTTCAAACCAATAGTTTCTCTTTTGAGAGTGACAAGTGTAGCCACTGTTGTGCTCTTTTAAAAGGGAACTTTAAAATTTGAAATAGTGAGAAAAATAATTCATGCTTCAAGTCATATAGGGGCATATACCTTTTTACACTTACAAATGTTAGTTTTAAACTTTGTATTGCCATGTAACATATTGTACAATTTCGATCACATGTCCTTGAGTCAAATTGAATTTGATCCGTAAAAACACTCCTAACTCACGACAATCTTATCTCAATTCAACTTTCTCCATTGAAAAGAATGGAAATGCAATCAATCTGTCAAGATTCCCCAAAATAACAAACATTTTCTTTGTTTTTTTTTAACCAGGAAAATAGGACTATAAAATATGGTTCTCTGTTAAAAATGTATGTAGTAATAACATAATTAAACAAAATGTAAAGAATTAAAAAGGTTGTGCATCATAATTCATTAATTGCAGCTCCTTCTGGTGTGCACCTTGGCCACTGGGCCGCACAATTATATAGTGATGCAGACACAAATGTACTACAGTAATTGACTCATTAAGTTGCACTAATATTCATAATTTTTCACAGAGGATAAATAATGTATAACTGTGAATATTCTTAAATTGTCTATCTACATGTGCTGATGCACCATTTGTTTTCAAATATAATTGCATAGAGCATTACAACGCCACTACATAGATGCTATTTGTTAGCCAGTATAATAAATGTAAATAAATGTGTCATTCTGTTGTATGTTTAGTTTAACATCATAATTCCTGTTTTGAAGAATTGTTCACTATATGACAAAGTGCCGCTTGTTGTGAGTTGAGTTCAGTTCCACACGTCCAAAACGGCTCGTATCTAAAAAATAACCCAAAGAAAAAAAATGCTTTAGCCTGATCACTCTTATCTCACTGCACCACTCTGCATGTTTTTTTCTTAACAAATCAAGCTTGCAAACACATCCAAATGCCTTAATGAAAGTGTTAGCAGCTTATATTGTTTGACTTCAGTCATGTTGAATCTCTTTCACATGAGTCCTAATGATGGTCAATGATAACCATGGATTTGATCCCACCCATGTGCTCTTCTGGATTTAGCCAGATTTCCTGCTAACTATAAGAGGAGCCGTACAGTTGTGATTTTTTTTTTTCCCTCCCCTGTTGTTTTGGAACTAATATCGTCGGGCTTTTTGTGAGCACACAAGCACTATGGGACACACATACACAGAATGGAGGACTACGACTGCCAGCATTCACGGCCTTTATGGCTCACTTGGGCCCTCTTTTACCACACACTCACCATAGTGACCCCATCCGCCATGATTCATTTCCCTGGCAGTGTGACGTGTAAGGCAGATTATTACCAGTTGACGGACTCGGCCCCTCCGAAGAGTTCCAGTGCTCTCGCCTGTGGAGGAAATGGGAAAATACTGCTCATGTTTATGGCTCTGTTAGTGTGTGTAGGCATGTGTTATGTGCAGTCGACTCGTAATGCCTGAAGCCTTACCAGCATGGCATCACATCTCACAGCCTTGTTTACTGTTTGAAAATGTGCTGACTTTTTGTGTGTGCGAACACTTCTTTATGCAGGTGTCAGTAGGTGTGTTTGGTTTTAGCTGTGTCATCACATATGTTTGTAGATTTTACAGTCTTTGTGTACAGATGTGAATACTAACTGCTATTTTGGCCATAACACTGCTTATTTTTTTATTTTTTTTATTTTTTATCCTCACAATTTCACTTGAGATGAAAAAAAATAGACTGCTGTGTCAATCTGTTCACCAATATTAATGAAAGGGAAGAAGCCTTGATTACGTTACGTCTCACTGTCTTTGTTAATAAGAAGTTGGAGAACTGGAGCGAAGAAATCGGCACTCAGTTTGTCCTTCTTAGCATTGGAATTGTGCACCAGTACACAGAGTCACTGCTGTTGCTGCTGATTGTCATGCAGGTGGTGTATTTGTCATCTTTCCAGGCATGTTAATGCCACAAAGTGTTTAGCATAATTTCATAAAGACATCTGATGCAGCTCAAGCACCACAGTTACCTTAAGTAACCCTCACATTAAAATGAATAGAATATCCTCCGTCTTTTGGAGCATCCATGTTTTAGTAAAGAAACAGATGTTGGGTTGATGTTTGTTTTGTCAAGTGTGAATGCTATCATGTTGTGTACCAAACAAGTGGGCCAATACGTTATTGTTGCACATGCTCACTTTTGACACAATGTTCCAGGTGCATGAAAGCAAGTCCAGTTGCACACTGACAGGTCAGACAGGTGAGCAGAGATAATTGTGCATCGATCTGTTGAAGTCTGAAGATCGACCATTGATGTCTCTTTCTTTGCTTTGGAAGCTTCCTGAGTTGCCTCATCAAAGTTTGTAGCTCGGGCTTCGCAGTATAACAAAATGTTGTAAGACAGCTTCAGGGAGAACACGGCCAATTAATTTCTCAATTTTATGACACCGAAGCCATTTTTGTACATAATTATACTATAGTAAGCATTTCCATTCGGCTATGACCAACCATGTCATGAAGTAAAAACCACGTTTTCTCTGCAAAACATAATTGTGGCGGATTTAAATAATTAGTTGAATACGTGATACCAAACGAAGCTAAACTTAATAGAGAAGAAAGAATACAACACAGTGTACAGGAGTGGTGAAGATCTGTTCTCTCTATTGGTTTGCCTGCGTCTCCTCTTTTTGCCACAGTGCAGTCATTTTATGCACAAGTGTCCCGGCTTGCTCCTGCCTTTTTGCATTTCAAGATACAAAATCAGCCACTTTAATTTGTCTCTGGTTAAATCGAATAATCAATACCGAATAAATTTTCCTTTTCGAGACAATATCGATTCATAAAACCCTGAATCGATTATTTATTAATTTTGTTTGTTTGTTTGTTTTTGTATCTTAGTGTTTTCTTGAAAATTACTGTTCATATGAATTTAAAAGTATTTTCTTACATTTATGAAAGACCACTTATTGGACTTTAAGACAATTCATAATCTTTTAAGCTTATATATTCAATCACAGCGGCACGGTAGTCGAGTGGTTAGCACGTCCGCTTCCCAGTTCTGAGTTCGAGTCCAGGCTCGGACCTTCCTGGGTGGAGTTTGCATGTTCTCCCCGTGCCCGCGTGGGTCTTCTCCGGGTACTCCGGTCTCCTCCCACATTCCAAAGACATGCATGGCAGGTTAATTGGGCGCTCCGAATTGTCCCTAGGTGTGCTTGTGAGTGTGGATGGTTGTTTGTCTCTGTGTGCCCTGCGATTGGTTGGCAACCAGTCCAGGGTGTCCCCCGCCTACTGCCCAGAGCCAGCTGAGATAGGCGCCAGCAGCCCCCGCGACCCTTGTGAGGAATAAGCGGTCAAGAAAATGGATGGATATTCAATCACACGTGTTACATTCGAGCTGCTAGAAAATACAGTGAGGAAGAAAATATATCATTATTATTATCATCATCGTCGTCGTCGTCGTTGTTGTTGTTATTATTATTATCCTTCATAGTAGTAGTAGTAATAGTAGTATACAGTATCTGCGGTTAAGATTAAATAAGCAGCACTTCCGCTTGTGGCACTCTATTTTTATACAAAGTAATTAACAAAGCAATAAACAAAAAAAATGCAGAAACAAGTTGACCCATAAATTCATATTTCCATTCATATATAAACTAGTCCTGGAAGTTGTTAAGACTATTAAGCGGAGTAAATACAAAATACATGAATTTAGTAGAGATACAAATGTACGTGTGTGCGGCGTTTCGAAGCAAGTTTGATAAAATGTGAATAATGTCAAATAAACAGATTGTTTAATTTAATTTAGTTTCCCTTCCTTGTCATTAAGTGAATAAATCGTGGTGAAGCTATGCGTAATACATGACCAACTTGATAAATTTTTGCAATAAAATACAAGTGTACCCACCGTTGGTAATTGTGTTTTTGTAAATATACAGTTTTTTCTTATTAATTACTGCTTCAACTCTGTTAGTGTACACTCCATGTATCACCCTGCCCTATATTTAATTAAAAACTATGCATAATTGCCCATTAGACTAACACACTCTTCAAATCTAATCGGTTGAGTCATGGACTCACCTCGGTTCAGTTTGAATTGGTTTCATAAAACAGCACTCATCATTTATCTTTTTACTAACAGCCCTCCTAAAGGAAAATAGTAAATCTGGACTGGTCCAAATATGTGCAAGACTGGCACACATGCAGTGGAATTCAGCCATATTCAATAATGAGAATGTTCTCTCACTTAAGTAGTGTGTATTTTTGGAAAGACCACATAATAGATGGGAGCATAATAGGCAGTGAAATAAGAACATGATGCATTCCTATTTTTATATTCACCGCTAAGTGTGATACCAGCTGTGCTGTGCCGCACATAATGGTATACCACCTGCTTGATGGGTGTGGCGTCAAATCTTGCAAGTGATCGTAAGTCACATTCGTAGGATCTTGCGATTTTATATTTATTGTATTCAGTATAAAACTTTTTACAGTGCTTTGAGTGTGTAGATAATTGGTCGGATGGATGGATGGATGGATATGTTCTTGTGAAGGAAATGTTCATACATTTCGTTTATGCTTTAAACTAGGGAGCAGTTATCTGGCCGATAAACGGCCTTATTTTAAGGTATCGGTACTCGCGATGTAGTGGCCACCATTGTGGCCATTTTACGATCAGGAACTACAAATTAGAAGAATAGAAAATAGTCAACAATTTCGTGCATTTTTAGGGGGGGAATTTTGGGTGTCAAAAGTACTAGTGTTATTGGTATTGATGACTAAGAGTTGGATGGAGTACTTTGTTTTGGTCTGCAAATAAGTGGTATCAAACATCCCTATATTATATTATATATATTCTTTATATTGTAAGTGTAACATATACTAAACTATAACATACTAATTAGTGCATCCGTAAAGTGTACTTTTTCCGCTGTTAGGATTTTGCCGTTTTCATAAATTCTTTATTTTGAAGGGGAGATCTAGACTCCCCATTATAGCAACTAGCTAATGGCAACTAACACCATGTAACTCGAAATCACATGTATCTAAAATATTAACAGCCTTTGCTGAAAACATTGTTCATTCACCTTAGACAACAATTACAGCCTCAAGTCTTTTTGACTGTGATGCCACAAGCTTGACACAGCGATCATTGGGCACTTTTGGCCATTCCTTTTTGTAGCACCTCTTCACCTCCATCAGGTTCCATTGGGGCCATCCGTACACAGTCATTTTCAATTCTCTCCGGAGATGTATGATCAAACTTATATTCTTGGCTGTGTGCTTCGGGCAGTTGTCCTGCGAAAAGATCTGCATGGGGCGCTGTGGAGCAGGTTTTCATCCAGGCTGCATTCATCCTTCATTCAATCCTGACTCGTATCCCAGTTGCTGCTGCTTGAAAACATCCGCACAGCATGATGCTGCCAGCGCCATCATTCACTCGTCTCATCAGACAAAAGAATTTTGTCAGGTGACTTTTGATAAACATTAGATGGGCTGCCATGTGCCTTTTACTCAAACGTGACTTATGTCTGGCCAATTAACCTTACGGATTGCTTCACACCACGTGACAGTCTGCTACGGTAAAGAAGAATTTGTACAGATCCACAAACATACACAATATGTTGTGTAATTGGATAAACGTACAACCGTGTTGGCTTCTGCTCAATTTTGTGCTGGAGGGTAAATTGATGGTGTTTTTGACTTTTATTGGTTGCCATGTCTATTAGAAGTCTTTTGTGAATAACGTTAGAGGTGGATGCTTTTTTTGGAGCAGGCTCCAGAGACGAGCTAGCTAGCAGTCTGCTAAAAACACGCACATTATGATGCGCACTGCCTACAAATAGGGTTGCCAACTGTCCCGTGTTATCCGGGACGCCCTGTATTTTTGGGCTAAATTGTTATGTCCCGTACGGGACCTCAAAAGTCCTATAAAGTAATTCTCAATTCTTACACGAAATGCAGCAAAAGGCATCTTTGCCATTTTTGGACCACGGCAGCTCCCGTAGGTTGACATGTGACAAGGAAGTTGCTCGTAGCCAATAAAATGAGTCGCTGGGTGTGATGTTATGTGGAGATCTTGCAAGGTAAGAGAGGCAACTAGAGAGAGAGAGAGAGAGAGGCACTTCCTGGTTTCGTCACAACTTCATGCCGTCTACACTCTGAACGCTGATCTTAATACGTCGGCTGCGAACGTATCAGCGGGAGCAATACAAGATGTATTCTCGTACTATTTATGAACAAATACTGTGAGAATTTAGCTTGCTGGCAAGTTTCGCAATCGGCGCTTAACACAGCAAACCGCACTCTACAGGTCCTAGATCAGCTAAAACGGCAATGTCACTCAACACGGCACTGTCAGCCAATTACAGGCATCGTCACGTGCATTCGTTGTAGCGGTTTATACTGCACAAGTGGCTAGAAAATAATAATAATAATAATAATGATAATAATGTGTAGTGTTGTCCGGTCGGTTAGGAAGAGAGAATGAATAAATCTGTAAAAAAGAAAAGACTGTGCTGTTACAAGTATCCATGGTAAAAGTAAATTTGGTGAGTCACGCTGCTCTTTTGCATTATATTTTTTTGCACCTTTTTTTTTTTTAAGGAAAGAGACAAATTGTGGTTTCTTTGAGGTTTAGTATGAGGTTACATAATGATGGCCTGCAGTAAGGATTAAAGGGAATGTACAAACTTTGCACAATCAGAATATACACTGATTTCACACATCATGCTCACAACACCAGTGGAGTTTGTATGTTCTCCCCGTGCCCGTGTGGGTCTTCTCCGGGTACTCTGGTCTCCTCCCACATTCCAAAGACACGCATGGCAAGTTAATTGGGCGCTTTGAATTGTCCCTAGGTGTGATTGTGGGTGTGGATGGTTGTTCGTCTCTGTGTGCCCTGCGATTGGCTGGCAACCAGTCCAGGGTGTCCCCCGCCTACTGCCCAGAGCCAGCTGAGATAGGCGCCAGCACCCCCCGCGACCCTTGTGAGGAATAAGCGGTCAAGAAAGTGGATGGATGGATGCCCACAACACCATGACACCGTGCCGTGCACCTGTCCCTTATTTTGGTAATTGCCCAGGCCTATTCTTTTGTGTTAAAAAAGTAATACATTTTTATTTAAATTTATTTTTTTTTTAAGTAAAATTAGGTGAGCATTATACTTCACTTCCTAAGCATTTAAATACGGTTCTGAACCATGTTGGTGGTCCTGAAATTTAACTCACTGGTAACACTCTGCACTTCCAAACCAGAGGGCCGAGTTCGATCGTGAGCTATGTAAACAAAAGCAGCCGTGTATGCGAGGAGCTACAGTACTTTGATCTTCCGATTAATTTAAAAAAAAAAAAAATGGGAGAACTAATGAAGCATGCGTTGATTATGGACACTTTCAAAGCATTTAGTGGCTCCGGGTCCCTCCTGGGCTACCCCTGTGTTAGCGTGGCTTCACAATTAATCGAGTGAGACAGGTCACTCACGCCGACATACAAAATGTGGCCGCAACACATTGTCGCTGTCTGGCTGGGGGCGGAGGCCACTGTTGAGAGTAGACCTCCACTTTGTCTGACTGCCTACACTTTCTCTAAGCCTCTCAGTAAGAACAGAAAAAGACACTTGTCCTGTGTTTCTTGCTTGATGTGAATTTGTGTACATAACTCTTTTACTGCCACACGTTATCGAAAAAAACCCTTTGATACAACAAAGGCTTTGATCATTCACGAAAAAAAAATATACAATGCTTCCATCAGCTGGCCATTGTTAAAGTGTTTTGGATTCCACAACCCATTGACCAGGCAGCGCTGCACTTAGACGTTACACTGAGAAAAAAAAATAAAAAACTTAGTTGACGTCATTTTACGTTTATGGCAGCATACGTCGTGATTTTACTAATCGTTATTAAACGTTTTTGGCGGTCAAAGAGTTAAGCTAAGGAATCACTGTTAGTAGGCAAAACTTTCAAATGTGTGCTGTGAACCTTCCCACAATACATCAATACACACAATTTTGCAATAAACCTCATACCATTACATCAATAAAGCAATAAAAGCAAACTGTGAGCTTCCGATATCGTTGCAGGGTTTGCCTTATGAAAATGTCATTAAGGTCCACATTAGGATTATTAGGGGGGAAAAAAATGGCTGGGCCGAATGTCTCCTTTTCTGGAAATGAAAATATGGCCTCCGTTTTCTGTTGTGTGATCACTATCTGGGTTGGGGTTGAACATTTGAACCTTCTCAAGAACATACTTTTTTTTCCCCCACAGTCTTGTTGCACATTAGCAAGTTAGCATTAACATTAGAACATTAGCATTTGTGTGTGTTTTTACTACATTGGATCCAAATACAAAAAATACATCACCGCTTTACAGAAAAGAAATGTGCTTCAGCTATCAAGCCAATGCGCAGTCCCTCACTTGCGAACATGGCCCACCTAAGTGTGGCTTCAGGGCAGCAATTTCATTATTGACAGGACAAGGCAATTTCATAATTGCAAAGGGCATTTGTAATGTCCACTCCAGATATTACAAGTCGCAATTTCTACCCTTTTAGTAGCCTTTTGTCACGGTGACAGTTGATGAAAATCTCTGTGTTCGCTCCTGGGCCGCCTTCCTCACACTGACACTCCGTTTTCCACTTCTCCTTCCTGTTATTGTCTGCGTAGTACACTGCAAGTGTCCTGGGTGGCGAGTCAGTTTGCCAAACAAGCTGCACTTGATGAAGCGGCCGCATTTTTGAAAAGCAATAATGGAGACGGCTAACGGTCTCTTCTTTAGAGCACACACACACAAGCAATTCACTGCTACTTTGATACAGACCACTGTGTAGATGTTTACATATTCTGGTTATGAAATTTATGTTTAGTAATTATTGACCGTCTTGTTGAAGTATGGTGGGCTTCAGAGCATTTACAGATTTCAAATAGGCCCCTCCCACACTTTGGTTGGAAAATGGCTGGGTTCGTCGAGGTTGAAATCAGAAATTTTTGGACTTTTTGTTAAATGATATTTTTAAAAACAAACCCCACTAAAACTTTTCACATTCTTATCAGTTGGTGTCCAATAAGCTTTTGCTGAATTTTTGGGTTCAGTTTTACCACATTTAATTGAAAATCCGATTGTATTCTATTTCCTATTTTCTTTTTATGTTATTTTATTTTCTGTAGCACTTTGAGATCAGGCTGATGAAAAGTGCATTACGAATTGAATGTATTATTATTATTATTTATTTATTTTATTTTTTATTTTTTGGTCAATATGTAGGTGAGCAGTTGAATGCAAGAGGATGATCATGAACAATTTGGATGTTTGTGCTCTCATTTAATTTTATGTTTTGCTTAAGTTATGTTTGATTGTGATGTGTGTCTTTTTTTGTGACTAATGCCGCTCTCTCTCCCACTCTCTCTCTCTCTCTCTCTCTCTCTCTCTCTCTCTCTCTCTCTCTCTCTCTCTCTCTCTCTCTCTCTCTCTCTCTCTCTCTCTCTCTCTCTCTCTCTCTCTCTCTCTCTCTCTCTTTTTTTTTTCAGAAAGTGAGTGATGCGGCAAAAAGAACTTTGAAGATGATCAGCACTTTGTTGTACTGCAAAATGCAGTGCAAATACGGTCTGTGTGCGCGTGCGTGCGTTTTTGAGCTTTTAAGAGTGCAGGTGTTCCGAGAAGACGCGTTCCGATTGTAAAGAAGTTTTTATGCACTCGCCCTACATTTAAAGTGGATATGGGTCAGCTTGACTCTTTTTATATACTGTTCTCATTACATTTTTGGGTCAGTTTGATTTTTACACTGGGTGTCTTTTTAATAAATAATAAATGTCCCTGATATTCTGGTCATCTATAAATATGCATGGTCGTGTGGTGGGAGAACTGCAAGGAATTATTTATTATTATCTTAAATGACTGCAAGTGCCGACTGCTAACAAATAGTAACAGAGCATATTGTGTGTAACGTGTCATCAGCAAGTGGCTCTTTTCAAATGAGTCAGACTTGGCAGTTGGCAGCTGCCAGGCGGGCCCATCGAGGTGAACGGAAACCAAGGACAAGGTGGTGGTGAGCGAGCTGACTCCGCAGGGATGAGATCCAAAAATAGAAGTGGTCAGATGGGGCAGTATTGATCGCTAGGAGGGGTCGGGGAGCAACACATGACTGCTCCCACATCAGGGGGCGTAAGGTAAATACTGTACACTCGTTCTGAGGGGAAAAATATGTTTCCCTGTTTGAAAAATATCTATATGGATTGTTTTGTTTTGTTTGGTTTTTATCAAATTACACATGACTTTTTGCTCCCTTATGTATGCAAACAGGGCTCAATAACAACAAAAAGACTTTGTCCATCATTGCTTGAAACTTAACATTTTACTGTGCAACAAAAATTTGTCCAATTACTGCACTCAACTGCAGTGCTGGGAACATAACTTTATAAAAGTAATTAGTTATAGTTACTCATTACTTGCTCGACAAAGTATCTGAGTTAGTAATTGAATTACTTCATAATAAAAGTAAGTCATTAGCAGGCAAATTAACTATTTTCACTATTTTAAAAAAAAAGTTTTCTATCAAATAATTTGGATTTTTTAACATTTTTATATTATTATTATTATTATTAATATTATTATTATTATACACGATTTATATATTTTTTCAGATTTAATATATGTGCCTTGGCTTAATTAATAAAAAGGTTGGCAGACTCTGCTCACTCGTACACTATGCAGGCCGCTCAACTAATTTATGAGTTTGCTATGGTAATAAAATGAACACTGTTCTTATTACAAGGCATTTTTTTCAGCTATGTATTAATGCTGTAAACATTTTTTACTACAGCAACACTGATACATTTTTTTTATTTTAAATGCACATGTATTATTAATATACAGTATGTATTTATTATTAGATTTTTTTAAACATGAGCAGCCACAGGAGTATATTTTTTAATGGTTCTTTGACATATTATATTCAACAAAATAGATCACTTGTAAGAATGATGAAGAAAGTCTATTGAGACACCCTGTATTGATACGCTGTTTATATAGTGAGTCACTGTAGCAGCAAACTTGAGCCTAGGGGTGGACGATCTTATGAAAATAATATCACAATTTATTTTAATTATAAAATCTCAATTTCACAATTTTTGTTAAGAATAAATACAAATTAAATTACACATTAAATAAGAGAAGTATTGAATAGATAATACACTGATTTGTGAAAATTAACACGGTAATAAACAACTTTTGTAAAGAAAAATATTAATTATACAACCGTAAAGCAACTGAGTAAAACAATAACATACAACAACTTGGCTGCAAGTCATGGTTTAAAAAAAACAAAAAAAACAACAAGCAGCGTGTAAACACGAAGTTGAAAATACTGCTACTGGTGGCTAAGTAAAAAGCACCTTTTAAAGATCACAATATTGCAACACAGATATATATTTTTTTTCCTACGCACGGAGCTGTGTTGTTTTTCATTCTGTACAATCTGCATACATGCGAGGAATGGCGCAGTTGAGGGGCGGAGCTTACGACTCGGCAGCTCGTAATGCGAATCCAATGTCATATGGTGCGAGTTTGATGAATGCCTCCGTTGACCGTCTGCTGCTTTGAAGACGCATGCATGAGCTGTTCTCGCTGCTTTTGAGTTTTTGTCTTCTGTGATAAACCTCATCTTGTTCCTGTTTTTTTTAAGAAACCACTGCACTTGAGGAAAAAATGACCAAACTGAGAAAGATGGTCTAAATCTCACACCAACTCAGACCACGTCTAACACCGGCACACAATAGACCGATAGACAATTGACCGAACAAGACGTATTCATTCATACAATAAATACAGTCAAACCTCGGTTTTCGAACATAATCCGTTCCAGAAGGCTGTTCTAAAAGCAATTTGTTCGAAATCCGCAACAATTCTTCCCATTATAATTAAGTTAACTAAAAAAAAAAAAACTTTCATTTTTAAATTCAATAGTTCTGCGCACTACTTTCCTCTTTTCTTCACCAGCTTTACCACTTGCACTTGCTTTCTTTGGACCCATGATTAGGGGCTAATACACGATGCAAAACTAAAAAAAAAAAAAAGATTTGCATAAATAACAATGAACAGGTCTGCTCCAAACGAACTTTGAACATGAATGTGCTACGGAGGAAGCATCCTGGGCATTCGAATTAGCTCGGCTCCCGAGTGAGTCGCATTCAGGTACGCTCGGCTTTTTTCAGTTTGGTTGAGAGACAAATTTTTAGACGAGTTCAGAGACCTAAAATTCTCTAATTTTCTGTTTGAAAACTGATTTGGTTGAGAACAGAAACGTTCGAAAACCGAGGTTTGACTGTACTGTATTAGAACAGCGGACATGAAACCCTCAATCATTATTTTTACAGTCGTGCCATGAAAATAGAGCCCTAAATGGCATATCAGTTTTTGAACTTTTATTTTTTGCGAGGCTGCGAATGTGTGCCCGCAATGAGCAAATGAAAATTGCAAGCGCTCCCTTTTCAATATGTTTAAGTGCGGGCTCACAGGACGTTTTCTAGAACAGGCAGACAACAAATTATTTCATTGGCTGTTTGGGTTCACTCTTGATGGGTGGTCTGGCACACCAGAGACCCAATTCGTATACACGCAATTAAAAACAAAAATGTTCACGTCTCCTGAAGGAGTCCTCGTGGTGGACAAGCAATCCGGAGCGCTGAAAGTTTGAGCTTATGGTTGCACCCGCTTATCTTGAGCATTTGCATCCATTTTTGTAACATTTAGTTAACTTAGGAGCCATCCAAGAGAGCGTGTGCTTAATAATTCATTATTTTTGCAATAGTTCCGGCTGAAGGCGAATTGTTGATCACATGATCTGACAGGTTCTGACTGCAGTTTTGTCCTTTCTGACATCTACACTTACTTGATTTTCCTCCGCTCACTCTCAGAGGCACAGAGCTCTTCAAACTCCACTTCCCTTTTGCATTATTTTCAGTCCGAAGATTCTGACAGAGGGCAGCAATCTTTTTGTTCTCCTACGACAGCGCTTCCATTTTTCAAACCACATACGAGTCCAATCTTATTGCTTCTTGTTTGTATCCGCTCCTAATTGAGAAGCTGAATGAACAGATGGACTCTGCAGGAAATATAGCTGGTGGATTTCACTACTTTTAAATGTTTCATTTGACTTTATTACAGTGTAATCATTATAATCCCTCAAGGGGAAATTCAACTTTCACTCTGCTGTAAAAAGAAAAGAAAAAAAAAAGTCTCATTCAATAATCTGTATTGTGTGTAAAGACAGTACCTACATTATTGTTCCAAGCAGCGTTTAGCTTAAATATGGATACTTCTGTGTGTATTTTAAAAGGAACACATGGCTTTTTAATTGGTTGTATACTGCATTTATCAAGCCAATTTACGTATTACCAGTCACCACCCACCATTAAAGATTCAAAGCCACTTTCGAGCAACAGCCAGCCAACATACTCTGAAACAAACAAAGCCAAAAAGGTATATTTTGCCCTATATTTGCTTCATCACAATTTCTGATGAGAACTATAAAACGACAGCCACAAGTATAACTGTTGTTGCTTCAATAGCAAACATATTATAACTACTACCTCTACGATTTATGTATTTTGTGCTTGTTATAGATTTGTAAATTGATGTGTATAATTCTGCCTCTTTTATTTTATAGGATATGTAATTTAACAATGCTGTACTGCGTATCTGATACTTCATATGTTAGTTGAATGTAATTTTGATGCTTCGTATGTTGTTTGTATGTAGTTTTTCACTGTTATGTAATTTTATTTTATGAGGACTACAGATGGAAATTAGCATTTTGCTAAATCTGGTGGTTTTTAATGTTACTGCACACTGTCCTTTTAATAAACCAAACTCATGTACGAATGAAGGTCTCAATTTCAGTAATTAAATAGACGCTGTATGAAAAAAAATCGCATTTAGTTGTCATTGTTGCAAACCATTCAAAGGTCCGAATGATCTATAAGGTGACACGTTGACAACCTAATATCTGTATTATTTATGTCCCAGACCAGCAGCATCTTGAATAAGACGCAAATAGACGCTTTATAAGTCACCTTGAAATCTAAGATTGACACAAACGGGCAACCTTCCGAAGCGGCTACAAAGGACATTGAGCAATAAATAAGTAAGAGCGGCCGTTGGTTTGCGCATAAAAGACAAAATTGTTTAGTTACAAGTAGCCTTGCATGAAACATGTCAAAATCTGAGTTAAATGAGGAAATACTGTATGTGCTAAACTACAACACAGTTAAGTAGGGATGCGCGATAATGCTGTTTTCGACCGATACCGATAAACTAATAATTTAGAAGTGCCGATGTCGATAACCGATAAGTAAGCCGATAATTGTTTGCAAAATTAACTTGAATACAAATATCCTTTCCAGTCCTACTATAAGTCTTAACAAATACATTGAAACATTGTACAAACTTTGCACAATGTTTCAATGTATGTAAAGCACCATGAAGCTGAATTTTATTGATATGAGCCACAAGCACAACAGATGGACCAACGTGGCATGTCTGTAATTATTGCTGGATTTCTTTATCTGGTTTAGCTGTATGAAATCAAATTGTCGATAATTATCGGCAGATTTTTCGATTTTCTGGTTTATCTGTTTGATGTCAAATTGATCGATAAGTGCCGATAATTATCGGCCACCGATATTATCATGCATCACTACAGTTAAAGTCAACCGTGATTCTACATGTAGACATTTAGCAAGTTCACTGATAGGCTACACGTTGTATTACACGTATTTTCTTCGGTCCGTGTGTTATTTCATCTCGTGAGTATCTCAAGTGTGATGGGTGAGCTGGAGTCGAGCACAAAGTACTGACATTTCAAGTGAAATTTCCTCGCTCAAAATATTCCACAGTCAACTTTCCGCTCTATTATAAGAGCATAAGCATTTGGCAATGACAGCAACACAGCCAGGCAGTAGAGTCGCATAGTGCGAAAATACTTTCTGCCGAGTCAATCACTACAGCACCCAACTTCAGGTGGTCTTCAGATTAGCTCAAGAGAGCTTTGTGGAATGGCTTTCCATGACCAAGCAGTTGCATTACAAACCATTCACCATCAAAAGCAATGCAAATAGGTCGGATACAGTGGTGAAAAGCCACTGGACTTAGAAATGCGTTCTCTGGGGTGACGAATCACAACTCTCCATCTGGCAATCTGATGGACAAGTCCGGGTTTGGCCGTTGCCAGGAGAATAGATTTGTCTGATTGCATTGTGCAAATTAAGGCACTTCATAGTAATATTGATCCCCTGATTAGTAGCTTTGTAATGGATGTAGTTTGCACACTTAAATGAAAAGGAGAGGCCAACATTACCTTCGGGGGCCGGTACAGGAGATAAGACCAGAAGAAGGATGCTTTATTGAGTCAATGAGCTACATACTGTATATGTGGTTTGAGTGAAGTATGAGATTTTTTTTTTTCCTTTCAGTGCGTACAGGGCTCAACTTCTCTCCCTTTGAGAAATGAGAGCAGTAATTGGTGAGAGGAACTGACAGGGAAGTTAGCCTCTGTCATGGATGGATCTGCTTGTGGGCTCATTTCCCGTAGCAGAACACCAAAACGTATCACTTAGTAGTTCGAGTGAGATCAGGATTGTGAAAAGAGAGATACTGGTAAAAAAGAAAAAGAAAAGAAAGTCTCGTATTGTGATTGTAGTTTAAGACATGATAGTGAGTTAGAAACAGTTCTACACGATTGCAAACAACCACTTGAATACACATTACAATGATAAAATAATACTTCTGTGGAACTGTCAGTCATAACTGAAGATTATTATTTTGGTAAAGGAAGAATTTAAAGACTGCACCTGTGAGTAGCCAAGCGTAAATCTGGCTATTTTGTGTATTTTGTGCTAATTTAAAAACAAGCCACTGCTTTCCTATGCACTTTATCGCCACCATAAACATTTAGCCAAGCCGCAAGCTGTCGTACAGAAGCGACGCACAATTGCTCGCTGTGGTCCATAAAAGGACAAAAAAAAGGTTATATTCTTTTAAAGTTTTTTACTGTCGACAAAAAAAAAGACCGTTTATTTTGCTATACTTTCTTCAAAGTCAGTCTGTGGCAATCAACTGTAGTAACAACAATTTAAAAAAAACACACAAAAAAACACGAAAGAGTAAGAAGGGCAGGAGTTCTGGATGTCGAGGTATCATAAGGTTGGGATGGCGGTGGCAAAGGGTCTGCCCTGCACAGTGCGGTACTTTGGCTTGCTGATGAGGTTGAGAAGGTTTGCATCCGTAGAACTGACATGGTGAGTAGCAATAAAGGAGATTAGTCAGGTATGAGGGAGCGAGATTGTTCACAAGTTTGTAGGTGATGAGGAAGATCTTGTACTTGAGACGTTGTCGTATGGGGTGTCAGTGAAGGTGATGGAGGTTTGGTGTGATGTGTTCTCTGTAACAGCAGCAAGTGAGCAACCTGACAGTGTGTTGTGTGCATATTATTATATTATATAATATATTGGAGGAGAGTGTAAGGGAAGATATAGGGCCTTATTTTCACTCAGCATAAAAACTGCCGCAGCTTCAATTTCGTGCTGGAGCAAGTCTAGCTCGTTATGTTTGGGAATTTGGCAGACTACCATGCTGGGTGTTATCTTTTACATGCGCCCAGCCCACCTGAGAATTTGGTGACAGAAAGTAAACTCGACTTAGACCAGGTGAAACCAGGTCTAAGTTGTGATGCAAGTGAATTTATATTGGAATTCTCAAGGGTTGGATTTTAGTTTTTGTTATTTACTGATTTCTCCAAAACAAATGGATGGAATTGAAAATGCATGCTAATTTCATTTTACGAATTAAAAAAAATAAATAAATAATGAGAGTTTGAGTGAAAAATGGGCCATCTCAATTGAATTAGCTCTTTAAAATAAATGAGAGGAGCTGCTTGTTGCAACAGCATTAGCGCACATTTCTTATTGTGCCCATCTACAAAAATGCCAAAAGAAAGAAAACTCCAACCATGGATGCAGTCATACTTTGCACTTAGCATTTCGAATCACTTTTATGTTGAGAAAATTAAAGCAAAGACACCAGCCAACATTGCGATTCTGTCTCTCACGCAATCTTCTGACAATCAATAAATATGCTTGTCACTGCCCGCAGCAGCAACTGAATATGAGGGTCCTGACAGTAAAAATCATTGTGACTGATTTCTTCCTTATCAAAAACTGGTGGACTATCACAAGCCAATATCAAAGTATCAGCGTGACAACAACAATATATATGTTTTTTTGGAAAGGCTTGCAGACTCAAGATGTGAGAAAGACGTAAATTGTGCTTTATCTTCACTGTGCCGTCGTACCAGGCATGAAGCTCACACTATACATCTATAGGCGAGGCTCCATGTGTCTTCTTACTGTTTGCATCTAAAGCATCTCCTGTCTGCCTCGTCATTGTGAGCTTCGGCAGTGAGCCGCATGCCTTCTTCTTGGCTGTCATTCATTTGCTGAATCATCACTTTGATTCTTCTTCCTGTCTTCTTCCTCCCTGGTAGCCATCATTTCCGTGTAACCCGGCTGTGCAGCACTGAAGGAAAACTCTGTTTATCTTGCTTATGTAATGACAACTTATTTTTATCTTGCGTAACTTTCCGGATACTGTATAACTCAAAGCAATTTCTCGGCCAATAAGATTCACTGAAACAATCATGTTGAGCCATTAATCATGAGGACAAATGTGCCATTCATTTGGCCGATTTAAATCAGCCGGCTCCACCACGGAGAGTGGCTTGCTGGTTTACAATAGATTCTCAGCAATAATTCAACTCTGTCGCACAGGTGAGGGAAATATCACCGTCACCTTGGCTGCCTTCTGCCATTTTTTATGCAACTGTACCATATGCATCATTCATTCATAGTCTGAGTTGTGGCTTCCTCTCCACCTTCTTATACTTCTGTCTTGTTGTGTTGCATCATGCAACTGGACAGGAGAAGACAAAAAATAATAATATTACTTTTCTCACAGACAATAAATGCAGTAGCAACAATAATTATCCTTTGAACCGGTAGCGACTACATTGTTTCTAGTTGAATCACAGTTAACCAGTAACCTTTTCACTCGGAACTGGCTTGTGCATTTCTGATAATTGCCAAGTCTCATGATACGACTCATTTGTGTAACAGTGGCCACATATTTTGTTTTCTGACAGCTTTCCAGGGGGTCAAAGCGTCTGACTGCTCATAGTCATCAACTTGAATATCAAATTACATCATACTTAGCTGCCCACATTGTACCTTAGTACCTCTGTTGTGGAAAGTAAACAAAAAGTTTACGACCAGTGGGCTAGAATATACAGAACTATATCCATCCATCTGCTACATTTACCACTTGCTCTCTCTAAGGGCTACGGCTATTCTGGAACCTATCCCAGCTGATTTGGGGGAGGGGCTTGGTCCAGACTAAAGTTATCACCAGTCAATCACAGGGCCCATATGGACAAGCATTAACACTCGCATGTGCAACTAGACGTCATTTAGAGCCTCCAGTTAACCTCAGAAGTGTGTTTTGGGGATGTGGGAGGAAGCTGGAGTGTCGGAAAAAAATCCTACGCAATCAGAAGTTGCTAACTGTGACGCAGACATGCTAACCATTATCCTACTGTTCTGTCTATACTGCAGATCTATCTTACAATACAAAGTTTCTTAATCATTGAAGCACCGAAGCCAGAGGTCTTCAAATATGCAAGTACATCCGGCAACACAGACCCAAACACACCATTGTAATTTATACCAGTGACCCCCGAAGCAAACACATCAGCCCCAAAATACCACCGGCTCCGTTCATTACTTTCAAGTGGCAATATAAATAGGGCTCAGTGATGACATGATCAGGAATAATGATATGACGGAGACCAGCTATGAGCATCAACATTCAATCAGACAGGATGAAAATGTGCATGAGTGCAACCAAACAGAGTCCAGCTTTTCCTTCTGCACTTTGTATTCACATTTGCTTTCTGGGGCAGTATCTCAAAAGTCACGTGGAGTTAATATGCCGGTGTGCAAGGTAAATACTCAGAAACAGTTAACACAAACCATACTGTTGAATCATTTAAACAAATGGAACAACATGTAGAAAGCATGATAATGCGAGAGGAGTTTATGTCGATGTATTATTAGCAGTTCATCTGCTAGCCTGCTACTATAGTTGTGCAGCCACTGGACCAAAGCAGCAATCATCTTTTGATCATTGCAGCGCACAAGGGCTGACTGGCAGACATGCGCTTGGCATAAAAATAGGCATATCTCTGTCATTCAAATGAGGAGAAGATCTTTTTTTTGTTTTACGCACGCCTCAAACAGATGATCCATTCATCATCACGCAGTAGCCGCATGTCTGGGCTGGCCCAATGAGGGAAAAGCCCAACATTTATCGAATGACCATCCAGTTTTGCGGAGTGGAACAACCCACTCTACGAAACAGCGTCCGGCTGTGTAAATAAATAAATAAGTGTCGTGGAACTGCAGGGACGAATGAGAAGGAAGTTGTGTCAGTTATTTGTAGATGATTGTGAAGAAAAGATGAAGGTATTATAGCGCATAAAGTGTACACACAGCAGTGCATGTTTCGTCACTTTATTTGTTTCAGGGGGAGGGGCATTTAGGGGCTTCCCTTGCAGTCTTCAAACAATCTCCACTGATCTCTATTTTCGTGGCACAAATCTGTTCTGTCGGCCGTCTTGCACCTTTGTGGCTGTTCCGGTGGGTACAACTGCCGCATACGCAGTGGGTGCAGGATGATGTCAAATTGTACATATGACATCCGCAAGGGGAGATCTTGAAGTTTATCTGGCATAGTTAGCCGTACAGAGCACCGAAAATAAATATCACCGTGTTATTGAGTGTTGACTGAACGACCTCAATAAATGGACCTTTGGCTCACTAGAAAACGTATTTATGCACCAGCTACAATTCTACATATTTTATGCAAATTGGTGAGACCCACATTTGAGACTGAATTATAATGTGTGATGACATTTTCCTGAAGTGGACCCCTTCAAATAGTTGTTGAGGACCCCGGATTCAATTGTACACGAATATGTTTGTTGATGACTTGTTTCCATCCTGATTACATTACAGTACAAAAAGCGAATGCTTTACAGCATGTTGATGCAGAATGGGGCCAATGCTTCATTTGACCCAATTCACACACAACATATGTCTGCAAAATGTCATGAGTTCAATGTGCCGTCTGGGTGTGAGTGTGTTCCTGTATAACTATATATATGCAGTGATGAACTTTCAATTGACCTAATTACACATCCTTCGGTGTGATTTCCAGATGGAGGCAAGGCAGGTGTGTGTGTGTGTGTGAAAGAGAGCGAGAGAGAGATAATGTGAATATAGGAGGAGGAGGCTACTAGTTGAATTTGACACTTATGTACCCTCTTTCCCAGGAGTCCATATGGAGGGAGGCAAAGAACCTGCGTCACTGAAAGGCAGATTTGGGCCAATTAAGCTAGAGTTGAAACATGGACTTCACGCAAATGTGCTCTCATGCACACGCACACACACAGCTCACACTCTGGCGTCTCATGGCAACACCTGGCCTGGAATTACACCCGCACCCTCCTTCATACATGCAGACACAAACCTTTGCCTTGTGTTCCACATTTCTGAGCCACTTAGGCAAGGTACTCGGCCTGTTTTGTATCCACACAAACACACAATTTTTATGCACACACATTCACCGCAGTCTCGCCCTCCCTCGCTCTCTCAAACCCACATCCACTGCACCACTTTCGTCTTTTCCTTGCACTCATTCAACATTCACATAGATCTCCAACTTTTACCCTTCAAATGAGCTCTTTTTAGTCCCAGTGGAAAACTCCTCATTTCCAAGAGATTCCCCTCCAGTGTGAGGAATCATTCAGGAATGTTCATAGTGGATATATTCTCTCTCTCTCTCTCTCTCTCTCTCTCCAAACTCAGTGCAACACTCCCAGTCCTCTCCCAGCAGGAGGGACTGCTCGGCAGCGTTAACTGCATAGGAGAGTGTATCTTTTCACAATGACGCGTGCAGAATATTAGATGAGAGATTTGGGGGTTTTGTTTTGATTGGCTTTTTGTTGTGAACGCTCGCCTGCCGCACCACACACAACCGCAACACAAATGTTCAATCCCGATTCAGGCGTCCTCAATTATTCATAACGCTATTGCGGTGCTCGGCACAGCGAGAGAGGGAAAGACGGCGAGGGAAAGGGGGAGCAGGAAGAGTGGGGGGCTTTCCTAGGAAAGGGAACATGTAATTGAAGACAGTGACTGAGTGTTTGACTACGAACAGCCTGTCAACCTTTCAAACCTGTGCCCTCTCTTGTTTCCCCATCTGACTTACAGTTCGCCTCATTACATCCAATTTTTCTTTCGTCCTCGTCTCCCCATTGAAGTAATTTTGAGGGTTCCCTACTCTTTTATTCTCTTTGTGTTTGTATCATGACCCGTCTTCAGAGGGTAAGTCTTGCCGTTGCAGCCCGTCAGAACACACGCACGAGATATGAGAGGCAGCGGGGGGTATCGAAACCAGGCCGTTCCGGGGAAAATGACCGCTGACCTTGAATATGTGATCGCCCACCCGCTTCTCCATTGGGAGGTTACATCATCTCATTGACAGTCCACACAGCTCTCCTCTAGACTTTAAAGTGGGGGGCGTGCACTCCAAAAGATGAACCCCTGCCTGTATTTTTACCATTCGGCCGACCTCAAACCTCTTGGTCATGTCATCAATGCTTTTTTTGGTTTTGATCCGCATGATCTTGTCTTGTCCACACCCCTTTCTTCTCTTGTAGGTTTTCTTAACACAGCAGACTGCAAAGCTTTCCCCCTCCCTCCCTAATATGGAAATCACTTGCTCAACAATGGTGAATGGTCCATACCTGTGAGATATGGGCTGTTACGTGTTCCAGAGAGAGAAAGAGAGAGAGCAGGTAGGGGGTAACAAGAAAGTGTAAGAATGCGCGCTGAATGTGGGAAGGCGAGCAGGCGCGAGGGGCAAATAAAGAAAGAGCATACAGGCTGCCGGCTTTGTGCTCACAGAAAGAGAAATAAAAATGATGTAGGTGTAAAAGAATGGGAGCCGCTACAAAAGAAGAGATGACAAGTGTATCAAATGTGAAAGTGCAGAGCAAAAAAAAACCCCAAAAAAAACAAATGTGTAGAGGAAAAACAGGGTAATTATTTTTTTTCCAAAATACATGCAGTTAATAATCAATAAATAATCCAGCTGTGTTTCAAAATTGCTTTTTTGAAAAATGGCACCACTGGACATTTTTTAAAATACTGTGTAAATGTATCATGGGAAATAAATAGAACATTAAATTTTTTATTTTTATAGAATCAAAAGTGTTTCTTTAGGCCTGTGTCTTGGACTTTGAATGTTCATGTATGCAAGCCTTATTTACTTCAGTGGAAGTATCAATACATGCATTGAAAATTACCGCTTACCACACATAAATAACACAATTATCAATACATTTCCGATGACAAGCGAGACATAAACCATGAAATCCGTTAACAATCATGTATTAAGTATACGCCCAGATTGATATGAATGACGATGTGCTTTCGTCAAGTTTACAAGCACAGCTTGGGGAGCTAGCGGTAAGCACAATCCGCTTCACAGTTTTGAGGCCAGGGGTTTGAAATCAAGCTCCGGTATTTCTGTGTGGCTTGTGTATGTTTTTCCCCGTGCTCGTATGGGTTTTCTGTGGGTATTCCATCTTACCACATTACAAAATCACACATTAGGTTCATTGAAGACTCTAATTGTCCATCGGTTAGAACGTGAGTGTGAATGGTAGTTTGAACTCTGTGATTGGCTCCTGACCAGTCCAGGGTGTTATCACCCTGCCTCTCGCCCAAAGTCATTTGTAATTGGGACAGGCTGAATTAAATGATTACATTGGGAAATGGCAAGATTTTTTTAGACGCATGTAATCTGTGCTTATTAAAACGAGTTTCTTCAGCAAGCCAGTAAAGGCAGAACATGCGAGTGCCGTTATTGGAGACATATATGTTAGATTTGCACTATTTTGGAGGGTATACTTCATGTAGCATAACAGAGAGCAAAACAAATTGATACTGTGTCACACGGCCACTCTATATAATTTATACGGTGTGTGAAGGAACCCAAGATGGCAGAGCCACTCGATCAGCAGCCTTCCTCAGTGCGAACAGAAATACATCTCATACTCATCTATGCTGCAAAACAGATAAACCGCATCATTACAGATCTCCCTGTGGATATATAAAGAGCATCTGTCATTCAGTAATTCCTTTTGTACAACTTGACATGCGTGCGTCCGCAGTTGAAGGCTCATTCAGCTTCATTTAACTTCCACCAGCAATTTGCAAATACAAAAATTGTACCCAGTTTTGTACGTTAGCATATTTACACAATGCCCCAAGGAGTGTAAAGATGCTGGTCATGTTTTAGGGACATTTAGTAGAAAATTCTTCAAAAATGCAAGCACATTACGTTCAAACTGGACTACTATGTGATTAAGTCAGAAAAGGCGAGCTGCTGCTGCAGACTTTTTTTAACTGTGCAGATCCTCCCATCGACTTAAGTGTGTCACTTGCGCACCTTCATGAAATATAAGCACTCTAGGTGGAGCGACTTAAATGAGGGTGTTTCCTGAAAAAATCTGGCAGTGCGTGTATTATACTATTTTTTTTTTTTTTTCCGTGCTCCGGAGGTTGTACTTAACCGTTACTGTTTCAGTCACTGTTCATGCACTGCATTCCACTCATTAGATGTAGCATCACTTAGTAGAGTGGATGTGCCCATAATCAAGGATCAATACAGTGGCAATCATCACCGTCACTACACGACCCGATCTACAGCTTTCATTCTTGGACAAGCTCTCTACAACTCTGAGGTTCCCATATCAGCTCTGGCCTTCCTGTTTGGAGTTTGCATGTTCTTGTGTGGGATTTCTCTGGTTGCTCACATTTCAAAAACATGCATGTTCAGTTAAGTTAAGAATTTGGCAACTGGTGTGAGTTTGTAATGTAGGGTTTGCATGGTTGTCGGATTGTCTGGTGACCGTCCAGGTTGTGCCAAATTCATTTGGAAATGGAGGTCAACACTACTTTAGATGTTATCCTGGTTTCCTTTGTCATCTCCTAGATGAGTCGTCACAGTCCTCTTGGATTAACGTTTATAGGTTGGCCACTACTGTGAAGATCGCCACTATGCTTTCTCCATTTGTCGATAATGGCTCTCAACATGATTTGCTGGGGTTCCTACAGCTTTAGTAATAACTTTGAAACTCTTTCCAGACTGACAGATGGCAGTTTGTTTTTGTTTGTTTATTTTCTCATCTCGTCTTGAATTCATTCATTATCGTTCTTCCTCATTTCCGTAGCGTGATGTCATCGGCCAGCGGAAGTCTTCCGGCCAGTGGAGGAATGATTTGCATTTTCTAGCTAAACAGCCAATCAAAGTGATGCCCATTTTGTACATTGCAATTGATGGCCTCAAACCAGGTCTAAAAACTACAATGACTCTTACTTATTCACAATTATAAACGCTGCTTTTTACACATACTTAATGCATATACGTAGAGTGTTTCACTGTCTTACTCATGAAAACTCTGTAAATTAATTTGTTTATGATGATATATTCTCCTTCAGTGTCGTTCATAACACTTTACGTCCATCCATCCATCCATCCACTTTCTTGACCGCTTATTCCTCACAAGGGTCGTGGGGGTGCTGGAGCCTATCTCAGCTGGATTTTGGGCAGTAGTTGGGGTACGCCCTGGACTGGATGCCAGCCAATCACAGCACTTTACGTCCAACATAGTAATTAATTTAGAGTAGTAGTATGCTAATAAATTGTCGGTATATTTTACCCAATTAGGATTTGTAATTGATTGAACGTAATAAGAAATGTTAGATAAACTCTACCCAACATATTTAAGTTTTTCATAATTACTGAATTAATGTGATATCTAACCACACCGGATGATTCATATTTACCCAATTAAAGTGTATGCAAATTGTTACCCTACATTTATTGGGTAAATTCTATCGATTGTTTGTTTTTTTTTCTCTCTTTTCAGTGCTACATTTCTCGATGGATTCAAGTCATTCCGACATGTTCAGCTCATTCCAGGTTATTGTATATTCTCATTGTCATTCAATATCATTCAACATGATTCAATATCACTACAAATAATTTCACTTTTTTTTTTCATTCAGCCTCCTGGCCTTCACATGCAATTTCTCTAGAAATTACATTCTCTAGTTAACGAGAAGTTTCCAATAACACACTTTCAGGAGCTCAGACCAGAGCAGTAGTTGGAACTTGACTATACTAACTAAATTCTTTAAACCACAAAAGCATTTTATGCAAGGACTCACAAACTGGACATTTTTGTTGTTCAAAGGCAGATACGGGAAATGACTGAATCAGTATGTTATTTTTTTTCCCCCAATCTCTCTGCTGTTCATTGATTAAACCAAGACCCCCCCCCCAACTTATCCTGCAGTGGAGACGTCTCTTGTGACGCCTGTCACATTGTCACACTCAAGTTGAGGTAATCCTATATAGTAAATGCTCTGCAGCTGATGTGGATCTATGAAGCCCACTGAGACAAGTGTAGGACGCATATAAAGAGGGATGTTTGAAAAAAATCATTTTATGTCCTGACTTGTGTAGTAGCCTCCTGCCGCGGTCTACATCCACTTTGATCCCACCCTGCCTAGGAAACCTCATTATCCTCCGTGAATACTTCCTGGAGGACTCTGCTGATCAGTAAATGCCACAAGTTCCCTTCCCTGCTGTCTCACCACAAAGAGGGGAAGTGCAAGATGACGATCTATCTCCATTTCACTCCCCTCTTCTCAACATTCACGCATCTGTGGAGAATCGGAGGATAGAATATATCACTCATTGTGCACTTACTGTATAATGGAGGAAATGCATACTCTTTCTGCAGAGAGCCACCTTAGGGCGTATTTGTTGAGCACAGCATCTCTAAACTCTCATTACAAAGCCCTGTTCTGCTACTCCAACATAAACATGCGAAATAGCAGCACTTGTGGGCTAAAGCAGTATTTCTTTCCTGCCTCTGCCACAGGGGACAGCTGATGAATTAATGAGATGTCAGCATATATGTCACGTCCTTATCCACTCAATCACCTCCAAAGACAAACAACCTGTATAGAGGAATAGATACGACTTTGTCGCTTGTGGGGTCTTTGACTTTGAGAAAATATGTGGATAATAGATTTCACTTAGATAATAGATCACTCTGTCTGATTTTAAAATCAATCTTATTACTGACTGTTTCAAATTTGGCAACATTATGTGTTTTGGGTCGATCGCTGATTGAATGATTAGTTAACTCATTGATTGATCGACCATACTGAAAGCCAGATCTTCTTTGATGTACAACATGATTGATTCAGCAATTAAATATTATCTAAATAAGGGAAATAAATTGATCCAAAATGTTAGATCAATGACATAAAATGGATAAAGCTTTGATATAAAATATGAAGTAGTGTGGTTATGCATGCAGTTATGTGTCTTTCTGTCTCACAATTGAGAGGTTTGAGGTTCGTATCTTGGCTGAGGCCTTCCTGCATAGAGTTGGCATGTTTTTCCCAAGCTTTTGTGGGTTTTCTACTGCTTCTTCCCATATGTCAAAAACGTACATGTCAGGCTCATTGACGAAGTTGTATTTTAGATATGTAGAACTAAATGGCTGTTTGTACTGTATGTGCCCTACGGATGACTGGGACTGGTCCCAGTTTTGTTTTTGTTAGATTAATAGAAATATTGGCCCATCTAGTTATTTTATTTTATTTATTTATTGTTATTATTATTTATTTTTTCGAGACAGTGACACAACATCTCCATTGAATTGGAGTCCTTTGGGACACTAGGAGATATAAATGCATGTCATCTGCATAGCCATGATAGACAATATTAGAGTTGCAAATAATTTGACCCAATTGTAGCTTACAGGTTAAACAAAAAGGGTGCAAGAGCTGACCCTTGAGAGACCCCATACTGTATGTCATGGCCATTCGATCATATTATAGACTTCCAATGGTCAGAAAATAAGTCATTTCTTTCAATTAGGACCTGAACCAATCTAGGACTTAGCGTTAGAACTTAATTATTTAGAACTTAGAACAAGAGCTCATTCTGTACTGTGATGAGGTTGAAAACCTGATTGACATTTGTCAGATGGCTCCATTTTAGCTCAAGAAATGACTGAGTTGATTAAAAACAAACAAACAAAAAATTATCTCGATGATCTTGGCTAAGAAGGGGAGGCTTTAGATGGATCTACGGTTTGCTAACATGGAAGCATCCACGGTTCTCATTTTCAAGGAGCGGTTCCACGGCAACCATTTTCAGGCATTTAGGAAACTCTCCTAACTTAAGTGACCAATTGATTATTTGCTGCAACTCGGCACAGATTTTGCAATACTTTTGAAAGCTGTCGCCACAGTGAATCGTTCTCTTCCATCATATCCCACCCTCTGCATTTTCTCCTATAACGCCAGCTTTTCTTCCTACTCCTTTTGAACATGTAAATTATGATACTATTGATATTTTTCTTTTCTCCTTTTTTTTTAACTTCAACTTGTATTTTATAGTTGTGATGTGTTTATGTTTATATGTTCAATAAATCCAATTAAACCCAATCAGCTATCTGCAAGTCTTCCCTCATCACATCCTTGAATATTCTCTTTAGTTTTCCTCTTTGCATCCAACTTGGTGTCTCCATTTCCAGAATTCTTCTACTAATATTTAGTGTCCCGCCTCTGTGCTTGTCCAAACCATCACAATCTCTAGCTTTGAAACCAAACCTTTCAGAATGTGCTGTTCCTCTAATGAGATAATTCCTGATCATACATAAGGTCCAAAAGCACGACATGTCCGTCATGTAGTGAAACGTTTCCCGCGGCACCTCCAAAATAAGTCTCTATACATTTCAGCTTTCAAGACACTTTTAGTGTGATGAGGTCCGACAACAGCAATGCCTCTAACTGTGCACAAATGACATTTCACAGCAAGATTTCCAGATTTACGATTAACGATACGATTTACAATAAGATTTCAAGATTTCCAAAGAGCAACACAGACAGCTTACTTCGAGGCTTGAAACTAAAAAATTAATTTTAACGCAACACACTTCAAATACAATAACGATAACGGCGTTTCAAATATGGGGAGAATAATTAGTTATATTAGTCCGTTTATGGGGGGAAAAAAACAACAACAACTAATGTTACCTAATGGCGTTAGTTTAAATGCCGTTATTCCCAACACTGCTTCTTAAGCATATTCTCTAAGATCTAGTTGAATAATCTTGTCAAAACGTCCATTCTCATTTCCCCTAGGCACTTGCATGTGTCCCCCAGTATGTCATCTGGACAAACAGTCTTTCTACTCCTCTTCCGAGCTTTCCTGACTTGATCCTTCCTAATCTGTTTTACATCCCCTTTCACAGTTTCTAACTCTTCTGTCTTCCTGTGTCTTTAATTTTTCTAATTTATCATCTCCTCAAAGTACTCATTCAATGCAACACCCCTTCCTCGTACGTCAGTAGATTCCCATCTCTGTCTTTAATCACCCTAACCTGCTACAATCCCTCTGTCTGGACGGTCTTCACTCGTTTTACCTTCCTTTCCATCCAACGTCTTACAATACAATACACTTTTTGTTTGGCTTTTTCCATCACTGTCTTCGCTTCCCGTGTCTTCTCCTTTTACTACTATCAACTGTGTTCAGGTTTCTCACAATTCTACTTATTTTTTGCCAATGTCTTTTTCTGTATACAGTCTTCCCTCGCTATAACGCGGTTCACTTTTCGCGGTCTCGCTGTAGCGCAGATTTTTTTTTAAGTGCAATTTTGCATATTTTTTTACAGTAATATACCCATTTTATAAAATTTATGAAGGTTTGAACATTGTCAATGTTTGAACAAGAGAGAAATGTGAGAACATGTAAATGCCTCAATGAGAAAAGTGTATAAATTGTGCGGTCGGGGATTTTAGAGCCTTAAAACATTTATAAGAGTTGTAAAACATAAAGCTAACTACTTCGCGGATTTCATTTATTGCGGGTATTTTTTGGAACCTAACCCCAGCGGAAAACGAGGGAACACTGTACTTCATCTCCTTGTTCTGTGACCAAGTTAATGTATCTTCCTTTGTATCCCTGGAACATACACATGCACCCCTCTGCCTGTCTCTCTAATCATGGTTGCTGTATCAACTTAATCATTCACCTGTTCCTGAAGACAACCTGGGGATTTTCTCAACTTCTTGTTAAAATTCCCAGAACAGTCTTCTTTTTTTAAATTGCACCATTTGTTTCCCCACACTACTTTCACAATATATTTATTTCTCACCTCCATCGTCAACTAAGCTTTCATTGGTATCAATGTATACACTTGATCACAATACTATTGAGAGCAACAAGTGTTGGACTAAAAAAGAAGTGATCAGTGAGAAGTTTACAACTGCTCAATCTTATTTTGTAACGTTAATGCAAATATTAATATTTTTGTCTGTTTGTTTTTTAAGAGTGGACCCTGAGCCCAGAATAAAATTGAATTGAATTGAATTGTATTAACATGATGATGGTGTGGCGTGTGGATTTAGTAGTGTGCTAGTTGACATGCTTAATTCCCCTCCATTGCCTCATTCATATCATTCCTGTGACAGAGTGGTTTATTAGTCCATTGTGTAGTCTGCTTTTGGCACCACGTCATCTGGGATAGGCTCTCTAACCCCCGCAAGCATAAACAGGAAAAAAAGGTATTTCCGGTAAAATGGATTCATAGGTGGAGATTAATTTGTTTTGCAATTAATATGCAGTCAATGTTATTAAGTTTCCGTAAAGCAATCTAACCTGTCTATTTGCATTGAACAGGCTGACAGATTGTCTTCCGGCCTCAAAGCTGTTTTCCTTCCTGCTAACATAGCTATAGTGGGACTCCGGAACACTTTGTACAAATGCCTTGTCATTCTCTTCACTGCTACTCGACCCAGGCTCTTTTCTGCAGTGCACCATGGGGGATTACTGCAAAGTGATGCGTCCCTCTCTCTCTCTCTCAGCTAATGAAAATCCACTTGAAGGACAGGATTAAGACCCCAAATCAGCCTGCAGTCTTTGATAAAAGGTTTGTGTTTTTTTTCTAGACGTGTTTAGCTTTGTGGTGATTGATGCTTCAGGGCATGTTCACACTAGGCCTTTCGAACCAGGCTTGCCTGAAATTCCCGTACCCTCGTGGGTCTCCCGCTGAATTGTTTTTATATCTATTGTGTGAGGTGACAATATATTAATACATGCAATTAATTAATACAGGAGAGATCACGATAACTGAGTATAGTATGTCATGTACTTTTTAAAATTTCTGAATTATTCCTAGTGAGTAAAATTATTTCTATTGTTCATGACTTGCAAGAAACAATCACAAGATCTGATACATATTGCATCACGTCAAAATTATGGGCATGTGTCCATGACCTGCACATTTTTTATACTATGCAAAGTGGCAGTTAACATTCATTATTGGCAAGGAATGGTTGCATAACAGTAGTTGTGTGACATATGCACCTACTGCACACGCAGACCAGACTTGAGTACACAACAGTCCACTCCAGAAGCCACATGTGGCTCTTTCATTCTTCTGTTGTGGCTCTCTGCGACTTTGAGAAATAAATCATGAATATTTTATTTGAATTCAAACTAGTTCTTTCATATTTGAAATACAATTTTAAATCTGAATTGAATGATTATGGTGCACCTTTAACATTTATATAAAACCCAGAAAGTCTAGAAAACATTGAATTTTAACTGGCTCTAAAGCCTTGTTGGTAGAGTGTCTGTCCTGAGGTTGGAAAGTTGTGAGGGCCGGGTCAGAACATATAATGGCAAATATGGTCCTCAAGGTCGAGAGTCCTGCAGGCTTTTGAGGTTTTCCTCCTCCAACACAACTGATTTCAATGAACAGGATGGTTGTCAGGCTTTTGCAAAGCTTGCTGATGAGCTGATCATATGAATCAGGTGTGTTGAAGAAGGGAAAGCAACGATGTTGTCTTTGAAAATGGTGCTGTCTTCGAACTTCAGCAGCTGGTTGTTGCAATGCAGATTGTTTTTACGACAGACAAGACAAAGCACCAGAAATGCACTGTGACATTAAGTATCACAATTTTATTACAAAAATTAAATTATTCATCTCTCAGGTTTGCCATGCTTGGAGCATATAACAATGCAGTAAAAAACCCACACCCAAAGATAATAAAGCAGATTTCAACATTGCTTTCACAGCACTCTGTCATTCATGCTGTTACTATACAGATACTGTAACATTCCTAATACAGAGCAGTACAAACACCTGCCAAAACACATGTTGGATAACAATCCCAAACAATAAATTGAACCCAGCTCAAGAAGGAGAAAACCAAAACTGATTAACACTGAATTTGCAACTGAAAACATTGTGTGTGCTGAATATTTGTACCAGCCCAAGGCACCCAGGCTTTGTAACAATGTTGGCAAGTCGGCGACATTCTTACAGAAACACTTGAAGCGAACGACATATACAAACTGACTTGTAGCACAGTCTGACTCTGCATTGTTCATTCATGCCCTCCGCTCCTTCCGTCCTCTTTGTCAGTCACAGTGCAAGTTCCGGAGGGGCCCAGCGGTGTTAAGAGGGAGGAGGAGGAAGGGAAGAGGAAGAAGCCTCACGCTCGACGTCTCCTCGCAGAATCAACTACTGACAAGAATTGACAAGGGTTCCTCTGAGAAACAGGTGGGAACTGTTATGTAATTCCTCGCTTGGATGGTGACTTGTCCAGATACGGGGCGGACGTTGGCAGGTGCTAGTCCCACACCACAGAAGCCAAAACAAAAATCTAAGTTGTGCTTTCAACTGAACTCCTCAGAAAAAAAAAAAAAAACCTCCCCCCTCCACCCCTCAGGATGAAAACTGTTGTTCAGCACATAAATACTCGGGAATGGCAGAAATCCCAGATTGAAGCTTACAACTAAAATCAAGATCAAATGGCCTCTAACAAACATCAAATGAAGACGAGAACAACATAAACTCGGAAATACACAGAGGCCTTTTCTCCATGGCTTCAATTCAGTTCAGTTGGCTGAACGACAAGGCTCAAAGGACCATTTGGTTGCTCCTCCAAATATTTCAATGTTGCTCTCCATCCAAGAGAACACATTGCCGGCTGGTGCTTTACTGTTACAGGTTGCCAAGTTGTAGATTTCGGTGATGGACAGTTTCCTATTCCAGATGTTAAGGTTTGCTAACTCGCCTACGAAGGCTTGTGTTGCATCAAAGCCGCCTCCTAGTGTGTCCTGCCCAAAGAAACAAATAAAAAACAGTTGTTGTTCAAGCACAAATATGTAGAAATATTGCATGAGGTGGCTTCTCACAATGTACATTTATCTGTCCATTTATTTTCTTAGACCATGTGTCTTTATTTGGGTCATTGATGAGCTGGAGCCGATTCCAGCTGACATCAGATGGGTGTGCACGCTGGACTGGTCGTCAGCCAATCACAGATGTATTTTGTTTTTCTTTTTTTTAATCCAGCATTTTATATAAAAAAAAGGACTTTTAGAAGTGTGTTTATTCAACCTGTTGGTAAGCCAATATTCAGTTGGCTCATTTCAAGAAAAGAGCTTGTCTTTGTGCTCTATTGAAAGCAAATTGCATTTTATGAAACATTCCAACGTTGAATGCCTCTAAAGTCATGTACATTTTTTTTTTTTTATAAACTTGCAAGTTTATTTTCAAAAGAAAAACGATAAAGTTAACACAAAATAGGAGAGAGGCTTGTACATATCCATCAGGGCTGCTCAGTACCATCTTGTAAGACCGAAGTGACACAATGTCAACATCAATAATATAAAAAGATGGAATGACCATGTATGGAGGAGTGATAGGTCAAAGCACAAGCAAAAATCCTCCCTCTGCAGCCACCATTTTTCATCAAATTATGAGCTCATGGTTTTTGTTTGATACATTTACATTTTTCTCCAGCAGTAAATGCGTTATCAAAGGGTGAGAGATTTCATTTTCATTTCATTTATTTGTAATTATGACAGTTAATGTTAGGGATGGACTTTTGTCTTATTTACAGGTATTAGTACTCGGTGGTGGTGGCCGAATCATTATCAGCCGCCCTCTTGTGGTCATTTATGATGCGTTATCAAAGGGTGAGAGATTTCATTTTCATTTCATTTATTTGTAATTATGACAGTTAATGTTAGGGATGGACTTTTGTCTTATTTACAGGTATTAGTACTCGGTGGTGGTGGCCGAATCATTATCAGCCGCCCTCTTGTGGTCATTTATGATCAAGCACTGACGACAATAATGAGAGTTGAAAATTTCCATTCAAAAATGTAAAAATGTACGTTGATGTGATTGAACATATTTTTTTGTATATTATTGAAACTAAAAGTGAGTTTTTAAAATGAATGAACGTTGAATAATTCTACACACTGTCCCTTTAAAGTAAAACAATTATTGAAATTACAGCAAGTGGTCAACTTTTGGAGGACCTCGATTCAAAGTGAAGATGCTATTTTACTGCTGCACATTTCCACGGCAACAAGCGTGTTCATCTACCTGCTCCTGTCCCAGGACGAGCACCCCCTCCGGTTTGATGGGGTGATACGGTGCCAGATTTTCACCGCTGCCCCTCATCACGCCATCCTGGAAGGCCTCCCACATCCCGTCTCGGGTGGTCCACGTGATGCACAGGTGGTGCCATTTGCCGTCATTGATGAGGAAGGGCAGCTTTGCAACCTGCAGCAAGATACATTGGGAGAGATATTTCTCACCTTGGTACCATGTTGTCTCTCACTTCCTGGTTTGGCTCAGGAAGTTGCAGGTTTCTCGTTCAAATGGACTTCACACTTTGAGCGGAATATGTACCTTGTCATTAATGAGAATCTCCATTGGGTTGTTTCCCCATTCAATCAGCACCATCTCGTTGGCCTGACCCGGGACAGCGTAAGAAAAGGGTGTCCCCACCCCTGGTGAGGCGTTGGACTTGATCCACAGACACACGGTGAAGGAATACATCTCGGGCAGACTTCTCTTGGCTTTGGCGTACATGTAGTTGGTTCTCAGGGGGAACGTCAGCTGGAACTTATCCGTGGGTCTGTTTTCTTTGCCTGCACATGAGATGAATGTCGCTGTGTCTGTAAAGTTTTGCTTCTGCTCACTCTGGAAAATCTTTTGTATTTCGTGGGTGTGGTTAGGGATTAGGAAGAGCGATATTCATTAACAATCATGTTTATGCATATGTGCCAACAATGAAGATGTGGATGAAATTCATATGAGGACAACTGAAGAGTGACAAATGAAATGCATTATTTTCTGTTCTGTTTTCAGTACCAATGAAGACTATTTCCTATTTTGCCTGCTATTTCGCTTGAAGACGTTGTCGTCCATCCATCCATTTTCTTGACCGCTTATTCCTCACAAGGGTTGCGGGGGGTGCTGGCGCCTATCTCAGCTGGCTCTTGGCAGTAGGCGGGGGACACCCTGGACTGGTTGCCAGCCAATCGCAGACGTTGATGATGTGTTCCTCCAATTTCTATCCCACTCGTCCTCTTGTACACACACGGATGACCTGGGACCTATCCCAGCCGACTTTGAGCAAGAGGCGTCATACGCCCTGAACTAGTCGCCAGAATTAGTCATAAAACCATTTCAACTCACATTCATGCCGATGGGAAATGTCAAGTCTTCATTTAGCCTTATGGTTTTAGAATGTGGGAGGAAGCCAGGCTACACAAAAAATAACATGCAGACTCCACACAGGAGGGCTGATTTTGTTGTAGAGTGATGTGCAAATACCAGCAGCATACGCACTCACACGCACACAGCGTACAAGAGTTGAAGAGCTGAGGGGGGACTCATAAATGCTCCAACTTGCCCATGAGAGAAACTGCAAAGCATGATCTTTCCACAGCATGTACTTGTGATCCTTTAAGGCTTCTTTTTCTATTTTTTTTTTTTTTTGCAAGTCACACTTGTCAGCGCCTGGCTAAGAAACGGCAAAAGGGCAAAGTAGTCTTAAGATATGCAAAGCAATGCAGCTGTCTTTCCTCTCAGTGTGCGCGCAAGGCGAGGAATGCCGCAGCAGCAGCAAGCGGGGCAAAAAGAAACATTTGAGTCCGCGGGACTTCATGAACTCATTGTATCAGGCTTCGAGAGGGTGATATGAATTTGGACAATAAATCAAGTTTAATTACAATCCCCACATGACCACAGATCCGGTGTACGCACCTTTCTCCAGGTCTGTGATGCGGTGGTGCAGAGAAGTGAGCGTGGACTCCACACGGTTCCGTTGCTCGCTGTCATTCCTGGAACCACTTTTGGTTTCCTCTAACGTGTTGACCCGAGACAGAACCTGCTTCTCCATGTCATCTATCTTGTTTTGAAGCAGATCCTTCAGGCTGTTCGCCTGCACCGTGTTATTCCCTCGGCTGTATTGCTGCAGCGCACGGGAAAGGAGAAAGGGATGCGTTTTAGAGAGGAAGGACTAATTGTCAGGTGGAAATAGTTATTCTTAAATTAGGTGCCTTGGTGTAACTGTATCTGCGGATGTTTAGCTCTCTATGAAAAAAGTGAGAATAACTAATTACAGCTTCCCGTCTAGTCTACTTTATAAGGTAGGCTACACTTGCACAATAATAAAATCCAGTGCCAGCTGTATCCACTTTAAAGATAACTGTGCGTGATTGGGTTGTGGATGTTATTTCAACATGAAGTTAGTTGTAGTTTTCAGGACATCGAGTGGCACCGATCACACTCAAAGCGACCCTAAACTAAAATAGGCAATTACAAACAGCTGTTGATATGATGCATTGCACATGCACAGCACTGCAAGTGCGATAGAATATCGTCGAATTAACTGTGCCATAACATGAAACATCTTTTTCTAATCGTTTGGTTTATATAGGCTATATACATTTTCTTTCATATTATTAATGTAGGTGTAGGCTCTGTGAATATTTCTGCTGTAATAATTCAATTTCCCTCACGGATGGAATGAATAATATATTCATTATCTATCTATCTATCTATCTATCACCAAGCAGGATTCTATTCATCTATTCATAACTGTTTGATACACACAGCTCACCCATTGCATCATTATTGCGGGTGTACAAGTATACTGTCCATGCTCAGTAAAAGATACACTTTGACGATTTGTGTGGCTTGGCTTCTTACAAACAGCACATAGCTCAAGAGAACTCGCCTGCACTGCAACTTTCCTACCTCAAGGTTCTCCAGTCTCTGTTTGAGAGTCTGTAAAGTGTGTCCCAGCTGGGCCAGGGTCTCTGCGGTGCCCCGTGAAATATCCCCCATCGTGTTCTTGGCGCCCGGCCGCCTCCCGCCGGGTCCCGCCGCGGCCGGGAAGCTCTGACTCTCGCAGCGACTCAACTTGGACGTTAGTTCCCTGATTGTCTCCTTCTGGTTCATAATGGTCTCTTTTTGCTGCAGAACGGTCTCTCGCAGCTGCATGACGGTCGTCTTCAGGTCCTCCGCCGGCCCACTGTTCTGCATGGTGGCCGAACACAAGTCCATATCCTTGGGCACCGACGTGCAAATAAACTGCGTCTGTCCCAAGTCTTGCGCGGAGCTCTCCGAGGTGGCCAGGCAACAAAGGAGAAAAACTTTCCACGGGAGTCGGTCCATGGTTCCACTCGCGTTGCTGTCGGTGTTCAGCACCACGGAGCTGTTCACTGAAGCTTGGAGCCGCAGCGAGCAGTGCGCGCTTATATAGTGCTCTTGACGCAGCCCCCCATTCATCGCAGCTCTGAGAGGAGGCACCCGGAGTCCGGCCCATTCTTTAAGGTCGTGCACGATGCGCGCAGCAGTCGCCCACGCGCTTGTAATCAGTGCCAAGCTGCTTTCAGACTCGTGCTTGGTCAGTCGGTAAAGCAAAGAAATTAGGCTAATTAGCAAAAACACCCTTCAAATAATCCCATTTAAACACAACCTATCCCAATTTTTCGATATTGTAGACACACATCTTTCGGGTAATTGGAAAGTGCAAATTGTCACTTGAAGTCTTTCATTAAAAATATGGAACATAGAAGCTTGTGATTGTGCACCCCACTCTTTCCCTTCCCCCAAAACGCACACTGTATAAATTACTGCCTATAGTATTTTAATAATAATGATCGACTCCTCTTGTTACAGTAAAACCAGCAATCTTCATCATCTCCCAGGAGGAAATTTGCTTGGTAATGGATTGAAAGCAACGAATGGATGCGCTTCCTTGCATTTTCCATTCAATGAGTGTCTATAATGAGGGCTGATAGAAAAGGAATGTGCTTTACATATACAGAACTGTGTATATACCATATATATATATATATATATATATATATATATATATATATATATATATATATATATATATATATATATATATATATATATATATTTTTTTTTTTTTTCTTTAATAGTCCGATATGTAACACATACAAGTCACCCAACAAGATCAGTCTAGCTAAGATGTTGTGGTGGTAACACATCGAAGTTTTTCATCTGTTTGAATTGAACGGACTCATTTATTTAAAATATCATACTATTTAAAAACAAATGAAAAATAGACATATGACATGACAGAGTGCTTCGGTTCCGCCGATATAAAAGAACACATTTTACACCAGAAGTCAAGGGACTTGAAATAAATGTGAAATGTGCTCTTTGTGTTACAGTGCATTCTCCTGCCAAATGAGCACAACTACTCAGAGACGCATCGATCTTCTGTCCCACTTGCATCACGGTGCTGTGTAAAACTATGGTCACAAACAGAATCGTGGAGACAAATGTGAAACATTTGTAATCCGGTTACATTGCAAGAAGTTTTTCAGACTTAGGCGTGACGACTCCGCGGCCATCGGCTAAAGGTGGGAGGAAAATTGACCCATAAGTCCACTTTAATTTGTTTAATTATTGATCCTGTGTGTTGTAATCAGCAAGATGCCGAGCTTGAGGCAAACTGTGGCATATGAAACAAATTGTGGATGGGAGCTTAATTGCTCCAGGACAGACATGTACAACATTCTCCTTATCTCAGCAGAATGCATGTCATTAGATCTCATAACCTTGCTACAGATCAACAAGGGCCACTTTGTTGTATTTTAGCTGGCCAACAACTGCTTATTTGCCAACGAGAGCAGAGTCTGCAGCTTTTTTTTTTTAATCACAATGTCAGTGTGGCTTACTATCAAGGATGTGTATTTTGCCATATGATCCACAATATGTCACACCTTAAAAGGTGTCACAGCACCATATGGTCTGTCGCAATCCCTCCACTTTCCCTGTATGTGTCAACTGTAACACAGAAAAAAAGAATCGGGTCTTTTCAGACAGCACCATATGCCGAATGAGGGTGCTACCTTATTGCCGTAATAATCTTTGGTGCTCATAGCGGGAAGCAAACTGGTATTGATATGTTCCTCAACTCCACACGCATGGTGAGTTCCATACCTTACTGAATTGGACACCAGAGGCAGGATGGAAAATGACTCAAATCTGTAACGATCAGTCTCTCAGGCCTGCTGAATAATGCAAAGCTTTATAATAGAACCTACTGTCTAATGGCAAAGACAGATACGAGCCATTTCACACACTGGCAGAAGGCGGCATGCTTATTTATCCAGCATTTGCTCCTGTAGTGGAGAAAAGATGCAGAAGGATTGACGGAAATTCACAGATGGGGCTGCAAAAGTAAGAAAAAGGAGAAAGGTTACAGAGAGTGCAGGGACTGTATGCTGGTGCTTTTTGAAATACACTCACTGGCAATAACATTGTATAATAATTTTGCTTTCATGTAGCTAAATAATGCAATGAAAATGTTGTTGAATGCCACTGCAAACTGCAACCAATAATTAATTTTTGAAATGATTAAACTCGGATCTTATTCAGAAGAGTGCAGGCCTCGAGCAAGGTTGTTCTGTAAACAAAAGCGGGGGGGAAAAAAACATTACTGAGGAGTATCTCTTGTTCGTAGCTGCTTTTTGTTTTCTCCATAATGATGTAACATATTAGGAACATTGTAAGGCAAGAGGTCAAGACATAAAGAGCAAAAAACTGAAAACAAAAATCCCATTACTGTATTTTAATCAGGATTTGTCGTTAAAAGGGAAAAAAGATTGTTCAAGGTAGATGCAATGGGGTTTTAATTAAAGAGCAACTCAATCATAAATCTTTTATTTTTATTTTTATGCTGATATAGGCCCTACTGTATCAACGGATGTCTGCTAATGCTGTTTACATGTCCTGGTCATTATTTTGACATTTTAGTGCATGTTTGTTGAAAGCTTGGAATTGGGGCAAAAACCATCTGTGTGACGCCATCATCAGGTTAAACAGTGGGATAAACACAATTTGGCGGGCTCCAGGTGGACGAGTGGAACCGCCACTTGCCTTTGGTGCCGGTTGGCGTGGGTTCGATCCTCCGACTGGCAGGGGCCCATGTATGTGTAAGTAGGCCACGTGTGTGAGTGGGTATTTAAAAAAAAAAAAAAAAAAACATACACAATTTGGCTGTTTGTCCTCTGATTGGACGAGTAGTGATTGACTCCGTCACTTCTAGAATATGATGTATAGTTGCTCCGCCTCTCAGTCTCATACACACCTAGCGAGCTGGAGTTGGAATTTCCGTGTTTGCGAACATCTTTGTATTGATTTTTTTAGGTTACTGATTTATTAGCATAGCATTTACTAGTTTATTTAGCATAGTTTTGTTTTCGTAGTACAGACATTATTTATAGTAAGGCTTTACTCCCCTAGAAAGCTTCAAAGACTTGCCAAATGAGTTAAAAATGAGAAGAAAAAAAAAGTACTTTCTCTTGGCACAGATGACGCACCACACGAGTGAAGCGAGGGCGCTGGACTGACGTCAGCCAACCAACCAAGAGCAATACAAAGAGATGAAGAGGGAATCGAGAGGCACGTGTCCAGCAGAGAGCTTGCTCATCATTGAGAACTCGTCATGATGAGGTGAAGGCTGTTTATACTTTCTGTAGACTGCATGCTGCACTTTGACACAATCGCACACGCACAAATGTTAAAACACAAAATGACACAAACAAATATGCTCGGCATTATGTGTTCCACTAGATGTTATATGAGAATTTCATCATCATTTTCCAAAGACTGCACATTAACACTTCTCCACAACAGCGCAATTTCCTGAAGAAAGAAGTGTATTTCATTTTATTTTGATCTGCATGTGTCATACTTGATGTCATGTCTAAATTAGTGTTGTAGATTTTACAAAGCACCCACTACCGATAAAATTTAAATCTTTTTTTTTTTCCAATTTGGTGGCAATAGATGTTTCTTTTATTATATTATGTGATGTCAAAGTTAGTGTTAACTCATTGATTAATCACAAAAAACATCGCATTGATCATGTATTAACGCAGATTAATCACGTTATTAATTTTGACAGCAGATGGTTATGTTAAAGGTAACGCAGGTTGTGTTTGAGCAATAAACATAACTGCATGCATTAAAGTAAAGTATTTAATGAATGTTTGCGTATGATATTCAGAGTATTTGTTCACGTCAAACTACTCGGGTCATGTTTTATTTTAAATTATCCAAGTAATTTACTTAGAAAAAGAGGATAAGAGTGTGCAGTGGATCAAAAAAAATGTTGTAGCCGTCCTCATAACATTAAATATCGAAAGAATGAACACAAAAAAAAAAAAAATAAAATAAAAATAATAAAATAAAAAGCCTTTTTAATTAAAGGATTAATCGTGATTAATCAAAATTCTAAGATGTGATTAATCCGATGTTATCGTTTGATAACTCTAATTTTCACGTAATCAATTTTCTTGACAGGACTTTGTACATGCTATACTGCATTTCTTTGAGCAATATTATTTTGAAAATTGATCTTTTAAACAATATTCTTCCAACCTTAGGAAACTGTTTGGGGAAGGTTCCTTCTGCCCTGGCACGACTGCCCCACTGCACAAATGAATAGCTGAAGTTTTTCCAAAACTAAATGTTTGATATTCATATTCACAGACCCATGTGTGTTTTAATACGCAGGGGCACCACAAGCCAAGGAAAATAATCTTTTGAAGTATGAAGAGATTTGAATTGTGTCAAAACAAACTATATTTTTTCAAATATGAAATTCACATATCAAAAATAGGGTTTCAAACGCTCGATGATCCAACAAGCTTTTTGACTTTGACAGCTGAATTCAAAAGGCTGTTTGACTAACATTTTACTTTTTGATGATATTTAATTTGAGTACATTATAGTCAATTGATATTCTATCTATCTATCCATCCATCCTCTGGAATACGTTTTTTTTTTTTAACAAGGGTGAGCAAGAGCCTATCCCAGCTGACTTTGGGTGGGAGGCAGGGTGCATCCTGGACTGATCGCCAGCCAATTGCAGGATTCCATTTATATCACAAAATAAAATACTATCAACAGGAGTGTCCCGTCTATGACTAGGATATGACTACTTTTTATCATCACTGATAAAATTGCTGTTTTGCTTCAGTTCATTCTTTATATTTACTTGGGGCCTTACATACTTGGCACGACTGTGCTTAATATTTTTTTCTATTGCAAAAATGAACTTTTTCTCCCATAAAAGTCATAATAAAAAAGTAACTTTTCATCAGGTTTTTATTGGCACTCATATTTCTTACCAGATAGTGAATTACAAATGTAGTATAAATGTGTACCCTGCTCACTAATATTTCACTCAATTCTTGAGTTCACTGCCTGAAATCTAACTCATTGTACATCATTCCAATTCAGAGAGGAATCATTTACTTTCATCCATTAACAGGGTCCCGCAGGTGTGCTGGAGCCTATCCCAGATTATTTTGGGCGAGAGGCGGAGTAAACCCTCAACTGGTCGCCAGCCAATCGCAGAAACACATAAGCAACCAGTCTCACATATGGTCATTTCAGAGTCTTTTTTTTTTTTTTTTTTTTTTTTTTTTTTTTTTTTTTTTTTTAATGTGCCAGGAAACCGCAATGCCCAGAGAGAACTGAAAACACGAGAACAACGTGCAAACTCCACGCAGGAAAGCCGGCGGCCAGATTAGAACACTTCAGAACATTGAGGCATATGTGCAAATGTTCACAGTGCCACACATTTATTGACTTTCATAAAGATGAAACTTTACAAAGCACGATGTTGTTGTCAACGCTCGGACAAGCTGAAGCACTTTGTGGTTAGTGGCCATCACCCTGGGAGAGCAGCTGTGTTTTAGGATTCAATAACACAAAAAGGAGACCCTGTAAGCCAGAAGGGTTCCTAGAGGGACTGAATGAGCTCTCTGCACATCCTCTTTGCATCAAATATAAGCAGAGTTCTTGTAAAAACAGTCTTTCCATGGCTCAGATGTGCTGGGTTATTTTGCCCATAATGTCTGCATTGTGTTGCTCTGAACATACTAAAGATGTGATTCTAGTGTGTGTTTGTAATTTATTACAGCCAGTGGTGGTTAGAAATGGACTACATTTACTTTGTTACATTTACGCAAGTAACTTTTAGGATAAATTGTACTTGTTAAAGCAGTTTTGATGCAATATGCTTTTTACGTGACTACAAATGTAACATTCTGTTCACTGCTTTGTATCTATTTATTAAGTTATTGCTTAGAATCATTTTTTTTTCCAAATAAATAAATGAATAAATAAATAAATAAATAAATAAATAAATAAATAAATAAATAAATAAATAAATAAAGTGTTTCAATAGATTTGCTAACATTGTGAACTGGTTAACAAAACAAAAAATGCTAAATTATCTCCATTATACAATCATGTTTGCTCACACTGTGAATTAACTTCCTAAAAAATGCTAAATTAGCTAATGCTAACACCTTACTTTTTATGGGGGGGTTTTCAGATTAGATGAGAATATTTGAACACTGACATCTGATAGCTTTTAGGCTGGCACAAGAATGAGGACTACTTGATTCTCTGAATTTACTGGCGTCATCATTCATGGTCAGTGGTTCATGTTCCTCCATATGGCTGCGGTCCGTTTTTTCCCCCTGCCATTTAATACCCTAAAATCTCAATCACTCAATCAAAATCTTAACAGATTGAATTTAACATCTTTATATCTTTTTTTACATTGAGTCGTCATCCGCGGTTGTTGAAAAAAGTAATGACCCTATTTTGCCAACGTTTGTACTAGAAAGTACAGATGCCCTTTCCAATGTAGGGTGTACAAGCAAAAAGTAGTCACAAAAATAAAGTACAAATACTTGAAAACATACTTCAGTACAGTAATCGAGTATCTGTGCTACGTTCCAAAGACATGCATGGCAGGTTGATTGGGTGCTCCGAATTGTCCCTAGGTGTGCTTGTCCATGTGGATGGTTGTTTGTCTCTGTGTGCCCTGCAATTGGCTGGAAACCAGTTCAGGGTGTACCCTGCCTGAAGCCAGCTGGGATAGGCTCCAGCATACAACACAACCCCTTCTCACATTTATGGACTGTCTCCACTGCATTCTTATACCACCAGAGCATATGATTGATGCAGACCATGTGACCCAGCCCTGGCAAAAGGGTCCTCGTGTAAAAAATAAAATAAAATACAAAAAATAATAATAATTTTTGCACTTAATTCCCTTTAAAATGATATATAATACATGGACATACCTCAACAATTGACAAAGTTACAGCAGTTTTAATGTTGGAAGGTTGAAATCGCTAGTTTTGAGAAGAAGGGGTTTAAAGTTTTGGTACTTGCATCTTTCAAATGTCCATAGCAACCAGTACCTTAGGAAAAAGGTATTAACCTGAAATTTTCAGGAACTGTTAATATATCAGTGGAAAGTCAATTCCAATAGCATGTGGGGCCATCGTCCGTGATTTGAACCCTTTAAATGATTTGAAAGTTTGACCTCTCAAGAGATGAAATCAGCCTCAACTTTGAAGATCACATTCAGCTTACAATTCATTTTCTCAGGCATTAGCCAAAGTTTGCTTATTTTATTGTTGCTCCTTGTGGTATTTTCTTGCTTAAATTAGGTCACATTACCACAATGGGACATTTGATTCAATAATTTAGTGTCAATTAAAATATTATTTGCCTTTTGATGTGGCCTGCGATAAGTTTTTTTTATTGATAACATCATGGAAGTTGTATCACAAATGCTTTGGGTCACATAAAGAAAATAAAAATGTAATGATGGTTCAGCACAGTTTTTTGTTGTTGTTGTTTTGGTTGCCAGGGTTGCCTACAACTGGTGTAATACAATCAATTTATACAGTTGTGGTCATTTTAGACCTTGAGTAAAGCGAAGTGAGTCATAATTGAAACTTCAGAAGCACCTTTTAAATCAGCGTGAGTCACTGTATCTGTTATCGACCTTTAATTAATTAAGCTACCGAAGCACACTCACAAAAAAGCATTGTCAGTAGAAGTAGTCTGAAAAGGTCCGCCCTCTGACCCCTGTGCTTGAAACCGCCAACATTTCTTTGTGATGAGCAGATGCTATGCTTGATGGCATGCTCTCTCAATGAGTGTTTAGAGTGTGTATTGGGGTGTGCGTGTGGGTGCGTGTATTGTTTGGATCAGAGTGCTCTTCTGAACCTTTTGGTGTGACAAGGACAAGGTGATGTTCTAATAATCCTTAGAAGCGCAATCGCCACTGGTCGCTAGGGTTATTTAATTAAATCAGATTATTCTGGTACGGAAGAGGATTAGGGTCAGTGAAGAGAGAAAATAAAAATTTAAAGTGAGAATTCTCACATTATTCTTAGAATTCTGAATTCTCACTTTATTCTCAGAATTCTGACTTTAAAGTAAGAATAATAGTAGCACTAATAAAGTCAGAATTCTGACTTTATCTGAGAATAAGGACAGAATCCTGCTTACCTTTTTTCCTCTTCATTGGCCCTAATCCTCTTCCGTATAATTCTGACTTTATTAGTGCAACTATTATTCTCACTTTAAAGTCAGAATTCTGAGAATAAAGAATGAAAATTCTGAGAATAAAGTGGAAGTCCTGCTAAACTTTATTTTTTTTCTCCCTTCACTGGCCCTAATCCTCTCCCGTATTAGAGAATTAAAGACAAGAGCTTCTTTATATTTCCTCAAGCAACCACCCTTTGCTTGATGGAAGACTGAGTTTTGTTGCGCGCCAATTTCGCTCAAGCTACCTACATGACAGTTTGGATGCTCTAGTTTCATTGGTGAACCAGGAAATAAGTCTCTTCAGATGAGTTTTAAGACTTACTGTGGCTACAGAGTCACAGAACAACATTAAAATCATTAATTGTGAGATCATCAATTGGACCAATAAAGGAAGGAAATGACGCAATTGCCAAAGGCAGTAGCTCACATAGTGCAGTAGTAGTTGAAAATGTAATATTACAGCTGCTATAGCTTTGGTTGCTGTCAGGATGATGGCAATGAGCCAAGACTTCACATTTTATGATGTAATGGCCAGACATTGCAGTAGTATTCAAAAAATATCGTGACATTTGAGGATTGCAATGCCCCAAGTTAGTAAAATATAAAATATTAACATGTTTATGGGTCACCCAGTTCATTTTTATTATTTGTGTGAAATCTGCATGAAAGTATCAGTTGTCTAAAATGCTGTGGTTCTGATGAGGAATTCATACAGTATGAATATTGAAGTCATTATGATCTGTGTGAGTCACCAAGTCAGCCACATGTTCAGGAAATTCGTCTGCAAGGAAAAAAAAATGGTAGATTGCAAAACGAGAACCTCAAATACTTTAAAGGCATTGTTAGTATCAGAAATAAGGGTGACAACCCCGCCCTTGTACACGCAAATTTGGATGAGATTTGGATGAGAGGCCTCATGTCGTTACAAAAACTACAACTTAACTGATCTTGCAAAGGCCAATCATATTACGATTTTAATATAATTAACTAGCGAATTTGATCTAATATGCATGAGACCGATTTTCAATAAAGTTGGCTGATCGGTGCTATTTTCCCCTCACAGGATTCCTAGTCAATATCATTAGCTTGCGTTGCCTCCCGTATTGTATTTCAAGTGACGATTGGTGGCTCAGGGGTTTATTACCAATGTTCCCTGCTGTGCACATGAAAAAAAATCAAATTATAACGTGAGCTGTATTTGCATTGAGTAATTTAATATCCTCCTCATACAAGAAAAAAAAAAAAACACTTTATTTGGCACATGCAGTTGATGGAATGGAAATGATAAATGTAACAAAACTGTGAGCACGCGCTACCCACTCATCACCTCACCAATCCGCTCATAATCAATCGGTATATGCGAACGCACCTTCCTTTCAAAATGTATAATTCTTAACACAAAATAACTATTTTGCCTAATACTGCCAAACACTATTAATTAAAAAAAAAAAAAAAAAAAAAAGCCAAACATTGACGAAGGCTAAAGTCTGTCTTTGCCGGTAACATGGCATCCATCCATCATCTGATGTGGATTTAACCGTGCAATGATAAAGTATTGTAGGGAATCTTTTGGTGATCTAACCTCACAATTCCAACCCTTAATGCTGAGTGTTAAGCAGGAAAGCAACAGGTCCCATATTTATATTCTGTGTTTTGACCCGGGCGGCCAGGGTGTCCCCCGCCTACTGCCCAGAGCCAGCTGAGATAGGCTCCAGCACCCCCCGCGACCCTTGTGAGGAATAAGCGGTCAAGAAGATGGATGGATGGATGTTATGACCCGGGCAGGTATTGAACCCACACCCTCCTCGTCTCAGGGCAAACATTCTACCACTAGGACACTGAGTTGGTGAGTGACGTCTTGCTATATGTTAACATAGCAAATGTTTGCAGTGTAGCATTTTGGCAGAATGAAAATGTTCATCAATGTGCCTCAGTTTTCTAGGCTATATTAATTGATGCATATGTATTTGTATGTTAGCATTTAAAGGGCGAAAGTGTGTGTGTTGGATCCCACTGAGCAGACCACCAATCGTGTTTGGGAAAAGACAAAAGGTTTATTGGTAACACAAGGTGCAAGGACAAAATCCAAGGAGTATCAAAGTAAAACCAAAGTTTAGTTAAACAGAAAGCGCATGGAACAAGCCAAGGAGGAAAACACGAAGAAACAAAAAAGCCCAAGAGTACAACTAAGGATATCTGTAGCAAAAAAAACAAAAAACAAAAAACATGCAATAGGGCTAAACCACTACAGACAATAGAATAAAACTAGAACTAGAGCGAAAGCAATAACAAGGAAATACTTAACAAGTCTAGAGATCAGTGTCGTCGGCAGCAAGCAAGTTAGTAAAGCGAATACTCTTTTAATAAATGTAATCCTGCAAACTTTTTATTTGGAACATTCATATTGATAAAGAAAAAAAGGTCTACGACAGTGAGTCTTTCAAAAATAATATTGATGTATTGTACATTACAGACAAATTCTCGGAATATGCTCACCCAAGGTCATAGAGGTGATCTGTATTTTATTATAGTTTACAGTATTTCCTGATATATGTAAATATACTGGTTGGATGATTGTAGTCCAAAATAAAGGTAACCTCCTTAGATTCCAGGCTCACCTTTAGGGATTGTCAGGCTTCATAAAGCCTTTTACCCTCAGCATCCCCAACTCAAACATAAAACGCTTGATATTCTCTCAAATTTCTACTTCTGTTTTTTGACAGCACAAAGAAGAATATGATCACAGCTGAGGATACATTAATACTGTTGTAAAACTGTTGTTGTCCAAATTTTGCTTTGGGGCTTTGTAGATTTTTTCACGGTCAACCTTTAGTGTGAATTGTGAAAGATAAGCTTTAAGCTGAAGCAGTCTGTGCTCAGGGGACATTGGATGATCATTATGCAATGGAGTACAACACATTAATCACAATAGAAGTGTATTAATGCATTGTAAAACCGACTTGGAAACCACAATGGTCTGCAGGGACAGTACACAAAAACAACAATATCAAAACCCATTGAAATGACTGAACAGAGATAGAGGAAGTTAACTCTTTTAGAGTCATTTGATCATAATAACATGAGTTAGTGTGCATGCATGCCCGCACGTGCACATGTGTGTTATCACACATGAAGAACGCATGATGGCATATCTTCATCTCTTGAATCACTTTCTATTCAACCATGTATTTTTTCGCTAGGTTTCCTGAGAGAAAAAGAGATTTCCTCCTTCTGTTTCATTCCTGTTCCCAGTTGTTCATGTCACCTCGATCCCTAGGAAGTAGGAGATCTGAAGAAAAAGAACATTAATCTCCTCTCTCTTGTCCTGCCTTTGTTGCAGATGAGCGAAGCCAGCCAGGGTCTCACCCTCCTTCACACCTCAGATTGGATTGGTTCCACCCAGCCGTGGACGCGAGTGATGTGATGCAAGAGGCTCAAACTAGCCGATATAGACCAATGAGTTTCTTCCAGATCAGATTGCTGCACTGCCTAGAAGGGAGGCAGGTCAAGGGGTCGAAGTGATGATTACTAGACTGGTAGATGCATTGATAAGGGTGTTATCACGCCCCAGCCGCTGGATGTAACAATTTAATGTTTTCTGATGAGCTAGCTGACAGTTCAAAGAAACCTGTTGTGATGTCTTGTGCCTGATTAACGTCATCAAGACCTAAAAGCAAACATCTTTGTTAACCAGGAACAAACAGGTAAACATGTTGATGGCACGCTCCAATTACAAGGCCCTAGGTAGGATATGTCACGACACACTGCGCGAGGGAGTTCTTCTAAACAGGTTTCTTGGTACAGGTGGGATAGCGTAATCACTCAGATCCTGCTGTTTGGGAAATGAGTGTGAAGCTTGACAGCAAAAGGTGTTGAGACATCTATTGTGGAAATTCACTTTGTTCACTTGACCGGGTGCAGACAATTTGCAAGCAGTTTTTCTTTTCTTTTTTTTTTTTTTTTTTTTTGCTAAGGAAAAATGTGAAATCATATCAAACTGTAATACAAGCTGTACACTAACTACTTTGCATTGCAGCAAAATTCGTTTCTTCAGCATTGTCATGAAAACACACACAAAAAATAAGTAAAAAATGTGAGGGGTGTGTCATGCTCAAGTCTTATCCTTCGAGTTTCGAGCAAGTCCCAAGTTACTGTGCCAAAACTCAAGCAAATCGAGTCACCTCTAAACTTCAAACAAGCCTCGTCTAGTCAATTTTTCCATTAACCAAGTAGTACAAGTCACAAGTTCATCACAACATGTATTGGAACGACAATAAATGATATTTTCACCGATCATAACACAAATAAGTCTATTTATACCTGTAAATGTTACTGGTCAAAGGTTTTCGAACACTCAAGTTTCCTATTTTTTGAAAAGTGAAATTCATGCAGTTGAGTGTCTGATTCTGCTGTGAGGTGAAAGCACATGCAGAACAAAGAGACTATTCAGAAGAAATCATGGATTATATTTATAAACCGAAAGTTTCATTTAGATTCACTTTTGAGTTGAGGAAAAATAGTCCGAAAGCATTATGCTGCCACCCTCACGCTTCACCGCAAGGGAGGAAGCATTGTTGTGTTTGTGCAAAAAACAAAAACAAAAAAACAAACAAACAAACAAACAAACAAACAAAAAACCTTTTGGAGGTCCCAGAGTTTAACAAAATTGATAACGAAAGATCACATATAATAATATGTGCTTTGGTTAGATGAAGCCAGTGTTGAACTTTTTCTGATCAACAACGACAATGATGATGATGATGTTGATGATGATAATAATAATAATAATAATAATAATAATAATAATAATAAAGTAATCGTGTTCATGTTTCACTGCCTTGCCCCCCAACATCCACATTTTTTTTAAACAGTGCCCCCCCCCCCACACACACACAAAATATTGTAACTATCATGAACATACCGTACAGTACTGCGTGTAATAAATACAAGTATTATACAAGGTAGGTACATTGTCATAGAAGGAATAAAACAAAACAAGCAGCAAACCAAGTAAACAAATCAAATAAAGAAGCTAAGATTATAAAGCACAATGACTCATTTTCATTTAAGGTCTATTAATGATAAATCATAAAAGTATTGCAGCGTACAAATACAGATTAAATTCTAAAAAAAAAAATTGGAAAGTTCAGAAATAATTTGGTATTTCTCATGTTGTCTAAGTAAATTTTGCCAAATATCATCACGGATTGATCACAAAGGATTATTTTTTTTTATTATTATATACAAATCTTGGAACTTTATCTTTTTGCGATTGTATGTCCAATTTTTCATACATGTATATATTTTTTCAAAATCTAGATGACGCAAGGCAAATACAAACCCCACAGAAGGCGCATGTGGCACAGGAACAACGGTGGTGACGTATCATGACAGCCTCGCTCCAACAGTGCATTGTGGGTCGAACCCAAGATGGCTGCGCCCTTGCAGGAGTGCTGATGAAGTGGTTCTGCGACGAATTTCTCTGGATTTTGTGTGCTTTTCGTGAAATTCGGTGCACGAAACTGCCTGATAGCCACCTGGCTTGTGGCAGAGGACCATAGGAGCCGAGTCGTTGCTCAGAGTGTGCGGTGGCTCGCGTGGCTGTGGCAGACTGTCCGTGTGAAGATGGGCCTCGTCTCGAGCCCCTTCCCATAGCGAAGAGCCGTGGGGAGAGGAGCCACAGATTCCCCTGCAAACACGCACCCGTTCAACTTGGATTTGACGGGTTTGACATACTGTATAGACTGTGGACGCTGTCTTACAATTTTCTCACCGGAATTGTTTGTGCGACGGTATCCGTCATCGTCCGGAGACGTAGAGCTTCACCAGCCCGGGTAGATCGTCCCTCCACACCGAGGTCTGCACTTATCTGCACACTTTGTGGTCAATTCTGCACTTCTGTCTTTTTGTTGGACAGTGAACCTCCCGTATTCAGTGGCAGAAAAAAACAACTGTCAAATGAAGCTCGCTAATGTAGCTAACGGTTGCCTAGCCAGCAGAGTTTCACTTGTGAGATGTCAGCGTTGACTTTACGTTTAAACGCTATTTCACTTTGACAAAGTTGAACATTTTATTATTCGTATTTTTACAACAATTCTGAATTGACAAACAAATATTCACATTAATGTGCATGAGGAACCCAATTCAACTTGGATATACAAACCCTTAGTAGCAGTGATAAATAATCATTTGGAATTGTATTACCGTGTGTTAACAAATTACATTGTTGGCAAATGTGCATTTATTTGCCATTGTGTGTTGTCTATTCAATTTTGGCCGTAAGTGGTTCTCCAAATACTTAGCTTAGTGTGAATTGAGGTTTTTTTTCTATGAGTTCTGCCCATTCTTGCTTGTGTCCTCCTTTTGATCACAGTTTAAAAACGTATATATTTGCGTGTTGCACTTAAGTATGGCAAAAGTCTCCCAACCTCCCCAGGAGTGTGACACTGTTCAGCTGCTCTTGCTCTGTAATCTGGCCCAAGGCATCCAGCAAAGGCTCCAATTTTGCTGTGACCCTGAACTGGAGAAGCTTCAAATGAAAGGATAGAATGTTAGTTTACTAGTTCAGCTGTGCTACAGGATGCTTGTTACTGACATAAATTATGCTCTCCCCTGTAGGGTCCTGATGAAAATGGATGCAGACTTGCTACACTCACCAGCTGTGGGCTTTGCTGAGGAGGAGGCTGACATGAATGACTGGGAGCTGCCCCTGGCCTTCATGAAGAAGCGGCACTCAGAGAAGATAGAGGGATCGAAGGCCCTTGCACAAAGCTGGAGGATGAAGGACAGGGTACAGCTCTACTTTTATCCTAAGTCTGTGCTGTTCTCTGGTGTGTTGCTTCCGCTCGTACTCTATAAATATGTGGATTAGAGGTGGGAATCTTGGGGCACCTCACGATTCGATTGCGATTACGATTCAGAGGCTACGATTCGATTATAAAACGATTATTGATTCCCCCCCAGGCAGCAGAAAAACCCCCAATGTATTTTGGTGCTTTTAATGTTTCGTACATTAGTTACAAAAATAGTACAAAAGTCCTCTCAGGCCTAAATAAACTACTATTTCAGTATCAAGTTAACAGGTCAAAACAGTAAATAAAATACTCAAGTCCTCATTCTGTAACAACAGCTTTTAAGTATATTCAGTCTTCAACAGAATAAAACATAGCATTGAGCAAAAATATATTATTTTTATCCACTCAAAAGTGCACTGAGGTATAAATGAAAGACAATGTGAACTACTACTTCAATACAAATGCCTAAAAAAAAAAAAAAAAGTGCTTTCCTGCTTTTTAAGTTGTGTAAAGATGAACATGTAAACATTAAAGTTTTTCAGAGGTACAAAAAAAAAAAAACCCTCAAGTGCTTTTCTGCTTTTTAACTTGTGTAAACATGAACGTGTAAACATTAATGGGATCGTTCGGCTTTTTTAACATGAATCTCAATTTGATCCTCACCTCCCGTGTGTGCGATCAGCACTGACTTCGGCGTTGGACGAGAGGAAAATAGTCCACCAAGCTGGCTGGGGTCTCGGAAATAAAGCGTTTTTCTTCTAAAAACTTTTTGTTTTCAAAAGCGTGATACATTTCCACCACAATACTCTTTTCTGAATAAAGTCAGACGCCATTACCGCCAGCCACTACTTTTCTGTTCGTTCGTTCGTATCACTGCGCGGCGCCCTGTAGAACGCTAACCGACGCACTGCAGCCAGCTAGCTGATACTTCCGCCTGAAGTTGTTTGCCTTTTCGGAGCAGGTCTGATCTCACGAAGAGGTGGGTTGGTCAGCTCAGCCATGCTTGTTGTTGTTTTGAATCTCGAGGCGGGTCCGTCCCAAAAGCGTCCCGAAGACCGCGCGCGCTACTACGTTTCAGTTCCGCGTACTTTTCGCTCCGGTTCACTTTAGTTTCGCTTCCCTTGGCATATTTATATAATCGGAATTTGGACGTTTGTGAATCGTTCTCGATTGTTCCACGGCCGAATCGTGAATAATCTAAGAATCGGAAATTTTGCACACCTCTAATGTGGATGAGGTTAAGAGTCTAAATTACTCAAATGTATGTATGTGAGTTTTTGTTGATATGTGCTTTGCGATTGACTGCAACTAAGGTTCTTACTCACCATAATTAGGAATAGTTGTGTAGTAAATGAAGGAATGGCTATGTCTTAAATGGCTTAAACTAAACTACTCAATCAGTGGTGGGCAAACTCAATCCTCGAGGGCCAGAGTCCTGCAGGTTTTGGAGGTTTCCCTCTTCCAACACAAGCTGATTTCAATCAACAGAATCATTATCAGGCTTATGCAGAGCTTACTGATGAGCTGATCATATACAGCAGGGTTGGAGAAGAGAAACATCAAAAACCTTTAGGACTCTGGCCCTCGAGGACCGAGTTTGCACCACTGTTCTAAATGTACGGTGTTTGGTTATGGTGGTTGTTGAAACTATGGTCGTCTACATTACTGCCTGTAGTACTAATAATACTTGACAAATTCAGAACATTATCTAAGATAGTGGGGAATACCACATATTCATGAATAAATAGTAGAAAAGTACAACATTTTAATTTTTTTAAACATCCCTCTGCAGAACCTCTTTTATGTCCAGTATTGATTTGAAAGGTTAGGAAGTATGTAGGATTATAGAAGAGCTGACATGACTCATTCTATATTTTTTTTGAATAGTTTTTCATGACTCATTATTTCATGGTTTTGTGAGACAGTATTTAGTGAATTCTTATGTCAGTGTTTCCCTTCACACTGTAATGGTGAGCTATTGTGTTCTATTTGGCCACCTTATTGTGGCATTCACTATTAGTTAAGGGTGTCACGATTTCGATTTTTTATCGAAATCGATCGAAATTACGTCACGATTTCGAGCATCGAAATAGAAGAGAGGACACACGATTCGATGTGACCTGGACGCTGGATTCAAACATTTAATTAGTGTACTTGAACCACGCTACAGTATGCCCAGCAACTGTAAATGTTGGGATATAGTTTGTTCAGGCTGTATTTGTTCCATGACTTTGGATACAATATATTTTTTGTTGTTGTTGCACATTGCACATTATTTTAAGAGGAACGCACAGCACACTGTTGTAACCAAAAACAGTCAATAGATGGCAGGCACCCACTGTGACTTTTTGTTTTTGTTTTTTTATTTTTTATTTTACACTTCAGTAAGAACAAGACGGTTAACTTTATATTGTAAATAAATTCTTTGAATTTGATCATTCCTGCCTAATGTCAATTATCATATATTACATAAATTTACACAAAAATAATATGGAAATTGCATCACCTATATGTAGCCGATCTTTTGAAATAAGATTTACTGTACAATGAATAGAACCAATGATCATAGACTAGCCTTAGCCTACAGAAGCATATGCCTCTGTGTTATAAAGTGGGGGAGCGAAAAAAAAAAAAAAAAAAAATCGAAAAAAAATCGAATCGTGACCCCAAAATCGAAATTTAAATCGAATCGTGGAGTTGGCGAATCGTGACACCCCTACTATTAGTTCATTACACATTCCCTATTAGTTCATTATTTCTATAGCACATTTCATAACCAAGGCAACTCAATGTTCTTTACACAAGCAAAGACACAACACCTACTCTCACCAAGAAACACAACAAGTTAAAGGTATAGAAAGAAAGCAAAAGTTTTTAACCTGGATTTAAAAGCATTTATACTTGGGGCTGACTCCACTTCTGTTGGCAGCTGATTCTATTTGTGTGTAGCATATTAGCTAAATGCAGCTTCACCATGTTTACTTTGAACTCTGAGTTCCACTATTTGACCCAAATCTGGAAATCTCAGATCCCTACCAGGTTTAAATCAGCATTTCTCTATTGTATTCAGGACGCAAACCATTAAGTGATTTAAATAGACCAGTCGCAGAATTTTGAAATCTATTCTAAAGGGTGCCCATCAAGTCTAGGTACATGGTAAAAAACATATTTCTTAAAACAAAATAATTGTATACATTTGTAATGATGATAATATTTACAACATGATTTCCATTATTTTCAATGCATAATTAGGTGGAATAGGCCTGCATTGCCGTTGATTTCAACACATTGACTGGTAATGTGTTCTCTCATGTGCTTTTAAATCTGTAATCTTCAAATTTTGTAAAGAGCATCAAATTATTGAAAATGATGAGAATCACATTGGAAATATTATCTATCAACGTTACAATTGAATAAAATAGTTTTGTTTTTAATGGTATAGTTGAAGGATTTGTTGGGCGGAGACTCAACGTTTTCCTTCCAGCCAAGCTATACAGGCACTACTATCAAAGCAAATTTAGCTGTGTGAACGCCTGCTCCTGATTGGTGGACTGTTTTTGCGGACATGTTAGGAGTTTGAATTATGTGTCTTGCCTGCATATTAGGGCTGGGCGATTAACATACAATAACCGACATCATTTTGCCCATGTCGGTAATTTCGTTGTTTTAACCCTTGTGCCTTGGAATCAGTGACACCCTCTAAGAGTACATTTTAGCCAAATAAGTAATTCTACTTTGAGGTGTGATAACTAAGTCAATTTTTAACATTTTTTTTTATTTCAACCACTCAAAATGTTCATTGGCATCAGAACTATCCATACATATGAAGTTTTTTTTTTTTTTTTATGTATTCCCCCCTCTTAGGACAATACAAGCCCAAAGAATGGACTATGAAGAAAACGAACTGTGCTGTATACATGTATAAAAAATAAATAAAAAAATAATACTTCATATGACATAATTAGAGCTTCGAATAAGGCAATAAGTTATAACAACAATTTTTTCAATGCATGCCAAATTTTTTGACAATGGCAATTTAACTCAGAACACCCTCTAAGAGTACATTTTAGCCAAATAAGTAATTCTACTTTGAGGTGTGATAACTAAGTCAATTTTTAACATTTTTTTTTATTTCAACCACTCAAAATGTTCATTGGCATCAGAACTATCCATACATATGAAGTTTTTTTTTTTTTTTTATGTATTCCCCCCTCTTAGGACAATACAAGCCCAAAAAATGGACTATGAAGAAAACGAACTGTGCTGTATACATGTATAAAAAATAAATAAAAAATTAATACTTCATATGACATAATTAGAGCTTCGAATAAGGCAATAAGTTATAACAACAATTTTTTCAATGCATGCCAAATTTTTTGACAATGGCAATTTAACTCAGAACACCCTCTAAGAGTACATTTTAGCCAAATAAGTAATTCTACTTTGAGGTGTGATAACTAAGTCAATTTTTAACATTTTTTTTTATTTCAACCACTCAAAATGTTCATTGGCATCAGAACTATCCATACATATGAAGTTTTTTTTTTTTTTTATGTATTCCCCCCTCTTAGGACAATACAAGCCCAAAGAATGGACTATGAAGAAAACGAACTGTGCTGTATACATGTATAAAAAATAAATAAAAAATTAATACTTCATATGACATAATTAGAGCTTCGAATAAGGCAATAAGTTATAACAACAATTTTTTTCAATGCATGCCAAATTTTTTGACAATGGCAATTTAACTCAGAACACCCTCGAAGAGTACATTTTAGCCAAATAAGTAATTCTACTTTGAGGTGTGATAACTAAGTCAATTTTTAACATTTTTTTTATTTCAACCACTCAAAATGTTCATTGGCATCAGAACTATCCATACATATGAAGTTTTTTTTATTTTTTTATGTATTCCCCCCTCTTAGGACAATACAAGCCCAAAGAATGGACTATGAAGAAAACGAACTGTGCTGTATACATGTATAAAAAATAAATAAAAAATTAATACTTCATATGACATAATTAGAGCTTCGAATAAGGCAATAAGTTATAACAACAATTTTTTCAATGCATGCCAAATTTTTTGACAATGGCAATTTAACTCAGAACACCCTCGAAGAGTACATTTTAGCCAAATAAGTAATTCTACTTTGAGGTGTGATAACTAAGTCATTTTTTAACATTTTTTTTTCTTTCAACCACCCAAAATGTTCATTGGCATCAAAACTATGCATAAATATAGTATATTTATTTATTATTATTATTTCCCCCCACCATAGGACAACAGAAGCCAAATAATAGATTATGAAGAAAATTAACTGTGTTGTATATATGTATAATAAAGAAATAAATTTGAATCTTTCATATGACATAGTTAGAGCATCAGGCAACACGGTAGCTTTGATAGAAAACTTTGGGGAAAAAAGTACTTTTTGTGGGGCTCCGGAGCGGCACCGGGACCCTCCGTGACTTTAGCCGCAAATTGTGTTTGATTTTCGGGTACAGGAAGGCCCGATTTACACCCCCATATCCGGCGTCGCACTTCAACGAGCCACGTATCTCTTGTGCTCACGGTTCCAGATATGTGTCAGATATGTGTCATTTTCCCCGTAGGACGTACGGTTCCGGACAAATAAAGGAAAGAAAAAGCTCCATTACACCGATCCGTCCGTTTACTTTACCCGGAAATCGTGCGTGTTTTTCGGATAAATTTACACCGCCTGTATCCAATTGTATCCGGCGAACGGAAGTCAACACAGCGACGAGCTACATACCGTTGGGAAGCTACACGGCCCCCGCGGCATTCCAGGACGTGCTCATATGTTCGTTTATGTTTATTTTGTAGAAGTACTTACTTGCCAACTTGCATTTGCAGCTTTTTGTGTCTCCGATCGCCGTTCTTTTCCTTAGATCCAGGAAGCTCATGTCTCGTGCACGTTAGCCTCTTAGCACGTTAGCACGTTGTTGTGAATACAAACTAGCCGAATAAAAATCGAAGCTTAGCACTTTCACACGTAGAAATGCAACGGCCAGATAAGAT